>NC_083625.1:819185-844185 GCF_963584025.1 Labrus mixtus
CCATGAGGAAACATCAGAATCTCAAACCCTCACAGCCCGGCGTTTGTGTTTTTTATTAGTTTTTAGAACGGTCGAGCTACGTTCAGTCAGCGCAGTGGAGCTGCTCACTGGCTCAAAGCACAAATTAAATTTCTCCTGCGTTTACACTCTGATTACTTTCTTTAAAAACATCAAATGTTGAAGATCATAACATGCAGCGGAACGATGTTCTTTGCTTTAAAAGACTGCTAGTTTGAATGTTAAATCCACATATTTGTTGTAAGCATCATAATCCACCTGACAAGTGGACTCCTTGTCCCGTCTGTTTTCATACAATTGGACTAATTTCCCCCTGCTGGTCATTTGGAGGATTGCACCTTGCTGGCTTTCTGGTTTTCACAGATTCCTTCATTAACAGTTTCTGATTAAAATCCTGATTGAGCTCATCTGAATCACTTTCACTGTTCGCCTGCTCTGAGTGTTCAGCTGGAAAGAATCGCTGTCCCCCCTCCTCAGTCCCTGTTCTCTTTCAGGTGTCGGCTCCACTGGAGAAAAAGAGAGGATTGAAACCCAACGGTCCATGAATATTCCAGCTCACAATGTAGATTTAATTAGAAACGCTCAAGTTGATATTCTCCAGTTCAGTCTGTTGACCTTGAGAAGAGACAGAGCCTGAGCTCATCGAGGCCGAGGCCTGAAGGAGGGAGGAGGGAGACAGACGGAGGAGAGGGAGAGGTGACTGTATTGACAAAAAGAGACAGTGACAGAGGCAGAGGCAGAGGGATAAAATCATACTCCCACACACACACACACACACACACACACACACACACACACACACACACACACACACACACACACACACACACACACACACACACACACACACACACACACACACACACACACACACACACACACACACACACACACACACACACACACACACACACCTCCATGATGGATTTTGCCGTCCCACGGTGCCTCATTCTCCGCTGCAGCAATGTCAATCAGAATGAAAATGAAAATCTTTGCGACTCAAATTGGATTTGCACTGATGAAGGTCATTTCATTGGGCAAGAAGAGCGGGCTAATTCTCGAAATGAGGATTGATTGTGATTGTTCTGCAGCTCATTTCTTCTTCTTTAGCCTCTTATCTCTCTGCACCACAGCCGCCCGCCCGCCCGCCCGCCCGCCCAGCCCGAGGATACGTACTGTATTTCCCCAGGACACCCAAACATCGCTGGCACTCACACATAGAAAAATGCTGCCTGGCTAATCCCTCAGGCTTTACAAATGGAGTGTCTGGCATCACATGCGGAGTCATTTGGCCCCGCAAAGTGTTTCTCTGGGTTTAGTTTATTTATTCTGGCCTCCATTACTTAAAGGTTACCTGCCTGCAGTGCTGGAAGGACGATGTTGTCCAAAGCGTCAGACCTGTTTTCTCTGGAGTAAAATCAGCTGCATGTCTCATGTCAGGTTGTAAAAGACAGTTTCACATGTCTGAAGTTAGTCTTTGTAATCTTATCACATCTCGGACATTACAGTATCCTTGAGAACTCATATTCCGGGTTTTTCCAATCAGGGTTTTATCCGGAGAGATCTTTAGGTTTTCTTTCTTTTGTTAGCTGCTGCACCTCCTGTTCACGAGCAGATCTTACTTTCTTTTTCTTTCCGTGCACCGACACTTTGGAACAGTTTACCTCTGGACATCAGGCAGGCTTGTTCTGTTGATGTTTTTAAAGCATTAACTTTAACTTTTTAAAGTTAAAGACTCATCTGACTTTACTGTTGAGTGTGAGTCATGATTTCTCTGCATGTTTTTTCCTGAGAGTCTAAGTGTGTTTTTAATTGTTTTTAGTTTTTGTAATGTTTTTTTTTTTTTTTTTTAAACTGTATTGCCTATGTGTTCATGTTTTTGGGAAGGAAACTACAACTCCCAGTGCTGAAGGCTTCTGGTGAACTCCTCCGACTGCTGAACTCAGCGGCTGCTGATTGGAAATTGGGCGCACCTGGTCAGGACGGAGGAGACAGCTAAACCCTCTCCACTCTCTCTTTACCAAATTAAAAAAATAAATATATATATATATATATATCAGAACTGAATAAAAAGGGAACGGACTGGCGGCTCAGGGAAGCTGAAGGCGGTGTTTGTCGGACCGTTCGACCTGACGCCGTCTACAAGGTCCAGAGCTAAGCAACAATTGAGGAAGCATATTGCCATATTATTTTCCATGTTTGTTTTGGCTGCGCATTAACAGTATACAAAATTACAGGGTGACTGACTCCGCCCCCCTGAGCCCCTGTCACATGTGGCAAGATTTATTTATTTTATAGAGTCGGAAATTAGAGAGAGAGAGAGAGAGGGACCAGAGACCAGAGACCAGAGAGAGAGAGACCAGAGACCACAGAGGGGAATAGCATGCAGGAAAGGAGCCACAGGTTGGATTCAAACCCGGGTACCCCAGGATTGGCCTCAAAACATGGGCGCCTGCACTAACCACTACTCTACTGGCGCCCCTACATGTGTCATGTTTTTCATTCACACTAATTTTACTGAATTTGTCATTTCCAACCACGAAGACATCATTAAGCCGATGTGGGGGCTGCACTGTGTCCATATCAGTTCCAGTGCAGCAGAAATCATACGGCTAGAAGTGCCTAAAAAGAAGAAGAAGTGAAAAGTTCTCAGAGGACTTAAGGTTACTTTGTGTATAAAAGAGTGCATGTTGAACCTGCAGAGAGATGTAAATATGAGTTAAAAAGCCTCGAGCACTTCACTCCTGTGCTTGAATATTCAGAGCTAACAAGCTCCTTGTGAAGCCCGCTGAGAAGAGCAGGAAGTCAGCGCACCATGCTGAAGGGTTTGGACTCACAGTGAGCCCACTTGTCTCACAGATGTACGCCCTCATGGCACAATGAGACACTCAGGGGAAAAGAAAATCATCCAGCAAAATGTCAAACGTGCCAAAAATAACTGCACTCACTCGAAAGGTTCACTGGGGTCGTCTTTCTGCAGCTCTGCGGGGATAGGGATCCGTTTGTAGTACATCTCCCAGTCAAACGCTCCTCTCATGGCGTCCCCGGCTTGGGTCTCGTAGCCGAAGTTATCGTGGTCGATCACGTCGATCATCGGACAGACGATGGTCTTCCTGTTGTCGGCGATCCGGTCTGAGAGACACAGAGAAGAAGTCGAGAATGTGGAGGAGATTCTTGGTTTTAGACCTTGTTCTGCTCCAGACTCCTCTTCACATATTTAAAAAATAAAAGCAGCGAGCAGATCAATGAAAGCATTTTGTTCCTTTTAAAGAGCTGGTCAACAATATTTAACCAAAAGAGAAAAATCACAGATTAGTGAAGAGCTATAAAAGGAAGGAACCGAGTTAAATGTGATTTTTATTTTTTGGCCGATATCAAACAAAAATCAGATACCGATAAATCGGGCCGATATCTTTCTTAGATGTATGTTCGATCTGTTGAGATAGAAAGATTAAGATAAACACATTGAATATGTTGATTCCTCAAACGCAGTTATAAAACACTAGTGGAAAAGATTTATAACTAAGGCAAGATGGTTACTCGACTGGAAAGTAACTGAGCACGTATGTGCATCACCGCTCGACACTCTGGAGAGAGATGATGCTTTTTGTAATCCATAAAGCGCCCTCTGCTGGTGAAAGAGAACTGCTAGTGTGACACAATGAAACTCCAATGAAATTATATTTGAGTGGTGAATAAATCTTGTGAAATCGGTGCATATCTGTGATAAAATGAGCCGATAACGATTGTCACTGGATATGCTAATATTAGCGCTGATATCATGCTGTGAGGGAAGACAACTTTGGAACCTTCCTGAAGTTTTCTTGTACATTTCAGGAGTGTGTGCATAAAAAAGAGCTGATGGGTGTTATGGGTGTTATTAAATTCTTCACAGCTAAACAGATAAACCAGCGTCGTTGACTCCTTTAAACACTGATGATCTGTGTGTGTGTGTGTGTGTGTGTGTGTGTGTGTGTGTGTGTGTGTGTTTCTCACCCAGCAGTGGAGGCAGCCAGTTGACGTTGGCCTCACAGTGAGAGTCCAGGAAGGTGATGACTTCTCCTTTGGCGGCTCCGGCTCCCAGCAGGCGAGTCCTGATAAGCCCCTCCCTCTTCTTAGTCCTCAGGATGCGAACCTTCGGCAAACGCATCATGTACTCCTCCAGCGCCCCCTTCAGGTGCTCTGCAGAGATGGGACAGAGACAGCAGTGATCAGAACGACTAGTGCACAAGATACCTGCTTACAAACCTCCCTGACATCCTCTTTCACAGAAAAGATCAAAAGGCAGCGAAAACCATTAACCATCGCCGTCCAACCCGACATCTGCCAGTGCCACATGCTCTGCACTGAAATGTTCCCCTTCAGGCCTATACATCGTTACACACTCTCTGCCAAAACATACTTTTCTGCACTCACAGACGTTTTTTCTTTCTTTTTTTTTTACAAGTTTGCTGCAGATGTATAAGTCAGAATGTCTCCCTGAAGAGCGACAACACAACAGTGAGGAGTGGAGGAGAAACTTCATCAGCTCCACTTTTGAATATTTTTTGCAGCAAAGCTTTCACATTACAGAGAAAAACTCATGACGCCCTGTGAGAGGATTACAGATGTTGTGTTTTCCAACAATCTGTTCGGATGTTATTTTCAAGGAGAAAAAATCACAGAATTCAAGAGATATTTAAAAAGTTTGTGTGAAACTCTTGACAGGAAGTTGAGGTAGTTTGTGAGGTATGATTGTGAAACCTAACAAGCCTCGAATGTACTTGGGAGTATCTGGGAGGTGAGAAGACGTGAAGATACAGAAAGGAGAGGCAAAGCGGGAATAGAAAGAAGGCATGCATCAATCAAAGAGAAGGCTAAACGTATACATTTGTCTTCAGTCTGCCCTGAGAGCTGCCTCTGACACAAATCAATCCTGCCCTAAATGGAGCCTGTAAATCTCTCAGCTCACTTCTGACAGGTCAATAAAAAAAAAAAAAGTGGAGGCAGATTGGAGGCCATGTTTCATTCCCCGTCCGTCTTCTGTCACCGTGTTTCCATCACACGCGCTGAGAAACGCCATGAGACTGATCATGCACTCTGATCTCTGACTATGGTGCTCATTAAACTTAAAGGTAAACTCCCTCTCATTGGCCGACAGAGCTCAACAGCGCCCGCCCACGTCCTCTGGTTCCTGAAGTAAAAGTCTGCGGCTTCAGACACCATCACTCGCCTTCCTCATGCACGGAACATCTCCCTGTTTATCAGTTTGGTTGAATCCTAAACATTCTGATTGCAGACTTAAAACACCAGATGGCTCAGACCAGAATGGTCCCACATATAACGTTGCTCACCTTGAGAACACACAGCACATGCACAGAAAAAAAAAAGGTGGCACCCGAAACGTGATGCTTCAATGCTCATCTCCACCAGAAAAGACATGACTCAGCAGCGTTTTTTTATGATGTCATACTTTCACCTCTCTGTTCCCTTTAAGTAACGATCGGTCCAATAAGAGTTTTTGGAATCACTCCAGTAGTTTGTCTCAGTGGCAGATACAAAACAGGCAGTAATGACTACACTGTAATCCCTTTGGACCAATCAAAGCACGTCTACTCAGAGTACTTTGTTTGAACTAAAGACTGGCTCTGATTGATTCTGTAATTGTCTGACAACATTAGAGTAAGGATCTCTACAGAAGCAGACCTTTAAGTTTTAAAACAGGAAACAATGCTCCAATGGCAGACGGGATGTCTTTATTTTTCCCTCTTTTTGGTCCCTTCTTTCTTCCGTCTCTTCATTCAGCTCGTGCCTCTGTTTTGATGCTGTTTGGCAGCGGCCGCCTCTTCGGGGAGAACTCTTGATCCCAACGGAGGGCTGAGACATTGAAGACAGCAGGACCAGCCAAATTCAACAAAACCCGAAGCCAGCGGGGTCCTCGGATCTGTCTCTGTGCTCCATCACTCGCTGTCTCCCTCCATCCTTTAATCTGGTTTCTCTCATTTGGTTTACTTTTTAATGAGTCCCAGTAAATGACAGCACATCCCCTCAAGTCAGGCAGCATCCAAAACCCACCATCACTTCCCCTCGCAACCAACCAGCCAGCCCAGACCGGGGTGTTTGGTGAAAGACCAGACGTTATTAAAGTCGAGCGAAACACATTACACAAGAGCAGAGTGAGGAAATCTGTCCGTCAAACTGTCACACAGACGTCCGCTGCCTAATCCAGAGAGCTTTCCTTTGGGACGCAGCCTGCCTGAAATGGTCTGGCTCAAATCAGTCCCTAACAGATGTGTTAAATGTAACCCTTTAATCACTGCTGTAAAGACAAGTGATGGATCACTTACCAAAGTGTTAGTCAGTGTCGACTGCTTATAAGTCACAAGGGGTGGAAAGATAAACCGATCCAGATTATGGACCAATTATGGCATTACAGATCAGAGTTCATGGGGGGGCCGGTAGCGTAGTGGTTAGTGCGCACACCCCATGTATGGAAGCTGTAGTGCTCCAAGCAGATGGCCGGGTTTCAATCCAACCACTTGGTCCTTTCCCGCATGTCGTTCCCCGCTCTCTCGCGCCCTGATTTCTGACTCTATCCACTGTCCTGTCTCGAAAATAAAGGCACAAAAAGCCCAAAAAACGGAAAAACAGAGGATCCGAGTTCATCAGTCGGCTGAGCCCTGGATCAGTAAAAATGTAACTCAAACCAGTCGATGGCGTCTTCAATCTTGTGAGACTCTTACATTGACCTTTTACCTTTTCACAAAAATAAGATTAGCGGTAGTTGGCTCACGAGTAAGCTAAGTGTCATAAGAGGAGTAGACGACGATGTCCAGAAATGTGGAAGTAATTTACAGATCTCAAATCATGTGGACGTAATATGGAGGACGGAAAACCTTCCAAATGTCTTAACGCTTTAGCGAATAAAATGGTTCAGTAGGACGGCAGTAAGACAGATGTCACCTGTTGAAGTGGCAATGGCTGAAATTTTGCTAAGATACCAACAAGCAGACCTCAATACTAAACACTTTTCCCTGTCAAAGATTTGGGAAGCCTGGGACATCTGTAGTGCTTTTTGTGTCTGCGGCTAACACACTTAGCGTGTTGTTGAGAGTGACTTCTTATGTGACATGGTTAATACATACAAACATGTAGTTTAACATCAAGTTTCCTTAAAGTCTTTATCTGTGATGTTTCACACTTAAATGTAGAAATCAAGTTTATCCTCTGAAAATAACTCTGTGAGTCATGACTGTCTACAATGGGTGTAACACCCGAGTCCCACTGTCTGTGATGTTTTCAGAGTTTTCAGAGTCCTATCTTCACTTTGTTTACATCGCCCGGACGGCCGGCTGACTCCTCCCCTCGTGTATAAAAGTTGTTTAATTGAGGGACTAGAGAAAAGAAGAATAACATACTGTACTCACTGCTTAACTGTGTTTCTAGATCACGCTCATTTCAGGTAAATTTACATGCAGTGTGAAGATACGAGCAGAATAAAGATCGCTAGCATTAGCATGCTAACACAACAATGCAGCGCTAGTTGTTTTGGTTTCATGCTGGAGCTCAAGGGCGACACCTGCTGGATCAAAAAATCACATATAAAGCCTTTAATGTGTGACCATATAGATTTGATGATTTAATTCACTACAGTTCTTACAGTGATACCTTCTGTTCTATCTCTGTTGTTCCTCTCAACATCGACCCGCTAATGACAGCCGGCTGAACTTTGTCCATCGGCCTACGTCTGGCACATTCCCACCATGATGACGTCACTTATTCTCCCATCATCATCTCCCATCACGGACGTCGAATCTGAAGACAAGAATAACTCACCTATAATTAACTAATCTGGGTTTTTCCCCCAGAGACTGATTATGTGCTACACGGCATTGACCTTAAAGCGGAAGGTGGAGGGGCTCCATAGGGTTGGCGCCACATTTCCAGGAAAGGGCGAGCCGTCACCCTTGTAGTGCAGCCATTAATCAGCCCATTAGCTATTAACCATTAGGAGATTGATTCTTGCTAAGCTTTTACCCGGCATGAGATGATTCTTACATAACCTCCCTAATGACAGCCAGCCGGATTAAACAGCGAACATTTGCATTGCATGTACGCCACATTCAGCGCCAGAGAGGGGGGTGGGGAGGGCAGGAAAGGTTACAGCGTCTAATTAAGAACGGTTAATTTGACCCGAATAAATTGGAATAGGGCTCCTCTGGTTTACCGAAAAAATTGTGGAGGCAATAAATCACGCTAACGAGAGCAGGCCGATGTCTGCAAACACATTAGTCACTATTAGACTGTGAAGTCCGGGACATGACGGGGGCTCGGACAGCATCGATGCCGGGGTCATATCCGCGGACCCCCATTTAGCAAAACAGCCCAACATGCGCTGCCCTCCATCTGTTTGTGCTGCTGGAAGGCATTGCATCCTTAATCTGAGGCGTTAATTAGAATTCAATCACAAACCCTGAAAACAAACGACGAGCAAGACGGAGTGCAGAGTGGTCTACCAAACCTGAACTCAACATTTATCATTATGAAAGAGTTTTAGAAAAACAAGCTGTTACTCCAAACTGTTGAAAAACTGAATTTTTTTCTGAGTTTAATAAGTCTCTTTTAATCGATGTATTTCTCAAGGATAGTTCAACATATAAACATCACTGCAAATATTCCTTCAGGCTTGTTAACAAGGAATTAGATACCCGGAAAACTAAAAATGTTTTTATTTCAGAGAAGGTCTGGGAGAAAGTGGTAGACGAAGCAACAGAGTTTAACACTCTAATGACAAGAACACGTTAGATTCTGCTCCTGAATGCTCTGGATTTGTTTGGACCAGAGAAGGTAGGCGGTTTTAAGGCACCCCCGACACAGCTGTTTTGGACGCCCCTCGGTTTGCCAGATATGAGAGCAGTTATCAGGTCAACAGGTGTTGCAGCGATGGAAGCGGGCAAGAGAAGTGGTTCAGATAGAAGTGATTGTACCCGACCTAAAAAGCCTCTGCATGTTTCTAATAAGCTCCACGAGCAGAAACGTGCTCAAACTAGGATCAATATTGGAGATGCTTTTGAAAAATGGAGAGAGGTTAGAACACAGAAAGGTTTACAGACCCATGCAGAGCTGGATAAACACTGAAGCTTCAGAGTCCACCACATGGTGACCTGAGTGAGCATGGACTCTAGAGAGGAGGGAGGGGGGGGGAGACAGCTCTATATGATGTTTAGAATTTAGACTGCAGTACCCATTTTGAACACTAGGTGTCAGAGTTACATACTGCTACTTTAATTTCTAGTAGCTGTGTTAACCGCTTTGAGGGAACTTTGTCTTTTTCAGAAAAAAGGGGCCAAAGGAATCATATTTAATTTAATCAGCCTCAGGAAGGAGAAATGTCTCCATATGGTGACTTGGGGGCTGAAGCTGATTTTCTGGGTATGTTGAACTCTTTTTATTTATTTTTATTTTTTCTCATCTCAGACTCTGGGAGTGACCGTGGTGTGTCCTGAAAGGCAGCTGCAGTCTATCATCTTTTTGAGTATTGACTTGTTAGGATCAGTTTTCTCGTTTAGGATTAAAAAACTGTGACCACCCCCGGGTGATCCATGTTGTGTCGGACAAACAGTTAATCATTCCCTGCTTCATATTCATTCATTCATATGGGTGGGTTTATAAGGGTGGGGGGGATTTTCAATTCAATTAACCTCAAATTACATTGGATCCAAAATGGCATCCAAATCTTTGTCTTTCCAAGGTGCTGGATTACTTCCCAGAAGTCCTGGCGCCACACCAAAGAGCCAAGATGCTAATTTATTCCTGCAGAATATTCAGCTGCTCCTGTGAACTCCATCACACATCCTGCCTGCTTTGACGGCTGCCAGCGCTGGGAAACATTTGAAGCTCTTTTTTTTTATTGCGGCTATCATTAAAAAATGAAAATGTTGAGAAGGAGTCTGTGATGATATAAGCCAGTCTGGAGGGAGGAGAGGCACCCACCCCCCCTCACCCCTCTTCCTCCATAAAATACACACAGCTTAAAAAGCTTGTGAGGCAGTGATAAGAGATGTAATACAGATGTGCACATTGCCATCAAAGTGTTTAGTGATGAAAGCAGCGTTTTGATGCCGAGACACGCACGCTATAACCACAGAACTGAAATCTCTGTCAGGGCTGAGATAACTTTAGCAGAATATATATTGAAGTGTAATCATCACTATTATATATATGTAAGACTATTACATCAGGATTGTCACAAGTTTTCCTCATCATCTCCACCATTACATGTCAGTATAACAGCAGTCTCAGAGGTCATCAGGGGTCTTCTCTGTCTCCAGTAACAGAGGATCTAATCAGTCTGGCTGCTCGTCTCAGGTTCATATCAAAATGTTCCTGATGATCGCAATGATGATGGTCTCCATATTATTGATGATGATGATGGTAATGACGATGGTTTTTGTTTGATAACGACGACTTATAAGATGGTTTCTATACTGATTAGAGCTCTCAAGAACTGCCCTCAATGTTGTGCTTTGCCTCTGATCACTTCCTGTCAGCACCTGTGTGTCCAATCAGACTCAAAGCTGATCGTTTGCTCTTACTGACATTGTTCCCTTTTTTCTAGATCCTTGCTTGTGTTGTTCTTACTCTCTGATGTACGTCGCTTTGGATAAAAGAGTCTGATAAGTGAATTGTAGAGGGGAATAAGTATGTTTTCATAATGCAGAATCAGAGTGGAGGAATGTCAGAGGTCAACTCGTCATGTTGGAGTCTCTGACCAAAGCGGTTTCTTAATTAGTGGATTATTAAGCTGCAGAAGAGTCTTTTTTAAGTCAGCCATGATAAGCACCAGGCAGGTTTGAAGAAAGGTATTCTTCAAGTAACCTGGAACCGCAACTGAACCTAATAGTTACAAAAAAAACACGTTGTCTGTAAATGTGCTTCTTTTTTACAGCTCTACACTGCAGCATCCTCTCGTCCACTTCGGCTGTGGCTCAGCTGGTAGAGTCGGTCGTCTCTCAACCTGAAGGTCGGGGGTTCGAATCCCAGCTCCTGCAGCTACATGTCTGACGTGTCCTTGGGCGAGACACTTAACCCCATGCTTCATCGGCGGTGTGTGAATGTGTGTGAATGGATGAGTTAAGACTGATGGACTCTTTACTCAGCAGCCTCTACCATCAGTGTGTGAATGTGTATGAATGGATGAGTTAATACTGATGGACTCTTTACTCAGCAGCCTCTACCATCAGTGTGTGAATGTGTATGAATGGATGAGTTAATACTGATGGACTCTTTACTCAGCGGCCTCTACCATCAGTGTGTGAATGGATGAGTTAATACTGATGGACTCTTTACTCAGCGGCCTCTACCATCAGTGTGTGAATGTGTATGAATGGATGAGTTAATACTGACGGACTCTTTACTCAGCGGCCTCTACCATCAGTGTGTGAATGTGTATGAATGGATGAGTTAATACTGACGGACTCTTTACTCAGCGGCCTCTACCATCAGTGTGTGAATGGATGAGTTAATACTGATGGACTCTTTACTCAGCGGCCTCTACCATCAGTGTGTGAATGGATGAGTTAATACTGATGGACTCTTTACTCAGCGGCCTCTACCATCAGTGTGTGAATGTGTATGAATGGATGAGTTAATACTGATGGACTCTTTACTCAGCGGCCTCTACCATCAGTGTGTGAATGGATGAGTTAATACTGATGGACTCTTTACTCAGCGGCCTCTACCATCAGTGTGTGAATGTGTATCAATGGATGAGTTAATACTGATGGACTCTTTACTCAGCGGCCTCTACCATCAGTGTGTGTATGAATGGATGAGTTAATACTGGTGGAATCTTTACTCAGCGGCCTCTACCATCAGTGTGTGAATGTGTATGAATGGATGAGTTAATACTGGTGGAATCTTTACTCAGCGGCCTCTACCATCAGCGTGTGAATGTGTATGAATGGATGAGTTAATACTGATGGACTCTTTACTCAGCGGCCTCTACCATCAGTGTGTGAATGTGTAGGTGTGACCTACTATACAAGCTCAAGTCCATTAACCCTTTACTTCTTAGGTGTAAGTGATTGACAGGTGTCATGGTCACACCCCCTTTATTGGCTGATCTTTTGGGATACATTCATCCAGCCCACAGGCCGCCATGTTTTGACCAATGACATCATTAGAGTTTGGGATTCTTCATCATTTTGTGTATTTTTTATTTTGTTGTGACTTTTTCAGTTTCAGTTTGTTAGTTTGACTTCAGTTTATAAAATTTTGTTTTTTTCTGTTCTCCAGTGGTTTACCACCATAAAATGGTTTTAGTGGTCTTATTTAAACTGGTTGAACAGGAGGATGATATGCGACCTTCATGTCAGAATTGTTCTCAAACTCAGTCTGATGTCTGATGTCAAATGTTTCTACGATTTTTTCTGCCAAAGAAGAAGAAAAGACGAAGCACAATCAGCGACAGAGGAGAGGAAATCAGAGCCGGACGGACTTCATGAAGACAGAGGAGTCACAGTGACAGATATAGAAAGCCACAGTTAGTCACTGTTAACACGGCCGCACTGTTGTTGTGTTCACTCTAAATCTCTGAAGCTCATCGTGTCAGGCGGCTCTCGTGCTGCTGCCGTCTGCCGCTGTAGAAACATCCCCGTGGGGATCGTTAGTCCTTCACAGAGTCATCGTCAGAGTCTGAGTAGCAGCCTGCCGGCTCAGACCTGCGAGTTCAAGTTTCCACACAGACACTGTCACTACCCTGACTTCAGATATGACACGGTCGGCGAGGGAAGAGAGCAAAAGATCTAAACAACCTTTTAGTCCCATGATGCTTTTTTTTGTTTGTTTTGACAGATGTTGTCAATCAGATGTGATGTGGCAAACAGATTTGAAAGAGGTTATAATACGACTGTTATTATTAATAATAAGACATAATTAATGATAGGATAGACTCGGCCAGTGGTTTCCAATGTGGGGGTCGGGACCCTGAAGGGGGGTCGCAGGCCACCAAGAGGGTGGTCGTGAGATGCAAAAAAATACACATAAAGACGGACACACCTGTGTGTCTATTAGATCCACTCAGTGCTGCAGTCTACACATTAAAACTATTCTGCTTCTGCCTCTTACCTTCCTCAAAATAAATAAATATCCATAACTGAAAAGATATAAGCAGAAAAGATGGATGCAGAGGTTGAGAATAAAAGCAGAAAGGAAGAGCGCACTAACAATATCAGGCCACAGAGTTGATTTATAACGCTGCTTTGGATCCATAAATCTAATTCTCACTCCCCATAATTCATCCCAGCAGCAGTCATATTCCTGCAGATCAGTGGACAGTCTGCACAGCCAATGTGACCCAAGACATGCGAGAGTGATGAAAAAACACCAGCCATTGACTATTTCTCCATCCTTTAGTGCGTCTTCTTTCAGACAAAGATGGCCTCCCTGCTCTCGATTTACGATTGATATATGCTGTATATTACATTATTATTATTAATATTATATTATTATCTTATATTCAACTCTATTCTATACAATACACTGTATACAACAGAATACTGTATCTTATTGCACTATATTATATTATACTGTGTTATATTTAATTTTGTATAACTGCACTGTTATTCTTTAGATCGTCAAATCATACTGCTTTAAACTTTTTGATCACTTTATATCATCCCTGGTCACTTTAACTTTCCATCCACTACACATAATTTGACATTGTCCTGCATTGCTCAATTATTTATATTCTCTTGTATATACATCATATTGTTGTTTCGATCTGTATTTATCTTATCGATCCTGTGAATTTTGTCTTACTTCTTTCTCTGTCTTGCTGCTGCAATGCCCCAATTTCCCCTCTGGGGATCAATAAAGTATTATCCTATCCTATCTCTGGTGGGGGGCATTAAAACATAATAACAAGTCTTTAGCTCGCGCACCACCCCGGCGGCTCTTATTGGCCATTTCCATTATCATTTCTCATTTCATTTCTCTTTGGTGCCTGATGGTGACCGTGCAGTTATGATTGTTTTGCGACTCAGATTGCGACCCAGTTACACCCACGGTTACGGATGCTAATGACGGTCCTCGGGGAGCGGCTGTGATTCTCAATTTAAACCTCAATGAAACAGAAAATAATAATAGTGATAATAATAAACATCACGGCAACGAGACTAAACAAAAGGCACGTCTGTGAAGTCGTGTTGAAACAGAAAACGACTTAAGAGTCGTCCCAGGTTTAATGAGGCAAACTGAATTTAAGTCTTGTCTGGGAGGAGGAGGAGGAGGAGGAGGAGGGGAATCTAATAATGATGATATCACATCTGAATATCCCGTAACAAGCGTTTATGAAAGACAACTCTCCCAGAATGCCTTTCTCTCTCTCTCCATCTCCCCCACCTCTCTGCTAACACGCCTGGACACTTACAGGTGCTAATGAAGTCAGCCTCCCCGGAGAACATGCTCTCATCTCCAAAGTACACTCCAATTAAAAAAAGGATGGAGAAAATAAACACTCGCTGCAACATGATAACGTGCTCGGCTGCCTTCGCGCTGCCTCCTCCCCCCCCGACCCCCCGAAACACACAGCTTTATTAGAGGAAACTCAATTAGCAGAGAGAAGTTTGAACATGACGAGGTGCAGAGTCACAGAGAGAGGAGGCCGCCTCGAGCAGAGAATCAGAACGCCCTGACCCACTGACTGCTGAGTGGAGCAGCCGGTGAGTCGTAAACGTACACACTGTAGGAGAGTTTACAATTCAACATCTGGAAGGCTCTTTTATATCTGAGTCTGAGGTACGTGCAAAGGTAGAGAATGTCGGCTTGAGCTTTTTGAAGGACATCGTGCACTGAAGAGCCGATTCGTCCTGTAGACGTTTTTTTCTTTTTACAACAAATTCAAAAGTCTTTGAATGAACCATCCTTGAGCCCAAGGTGACACGTTTTATTATTCGTTTGGTCGTCTTTTTGGCCATTTTGTGCTTTTACAAAAAAAAGACCGCATATGAATTGAAAGAGAAGTTCAAGGGGGGCCAAGGCTGGACTCAAACACTGGGCTGCTCTGAGGCCTCGTGTCCACCTGTCCCTTTTTTTCCCCAGACAGAAAAGCACCGGCTGAACGCTCAGGAGCACTTCAATGAAGCATTTTTTTATGCTGATAGTAAAAGCGCTTCAAGTGTTCAAAGTTCTGGAAAGATTCAAATAAAACAGGGTTTTAAAAAGTAATACATCACACTGATTAAATAAAGATACTACTCCATGCAGAGTTTGATGACCTGGCCACAAATATCACTCGTTATTAATCCTCTTTATTTAACAACATTTAATATTAAAGGTCACATCTCCTCCTCTTCTTCTTCAGTTTAAATAAGTCTCAGAGCTCCTCTTCAACATGTGTGTGAAGTTTCTTGTTCTAAATCCACTCTGATCCTGTATTTGATCATGTCTATAAACCCCTCTATTTCAGCCCTGCTCAGAACAGGCTGTTTCTGTGTCTGTACCTTTAAATATGTAAATGAGCTGTGTCTGACCACGCCCCCTCTCTGGAAGGGCTCGGGTGTACTCGGTGCTTTCTCGCTCCATGTCCTATTGTTTACGGTGAGAAGGCAGACTCAGAGGGCAGAACAAACACCTAGCTGTGGGAGTGTCACCCACCTGGGGGAGGGGCTACTGCCCTTTGTGATGTCATGAAGGGAAAATCTCCAAACGGCCTGTTTGAGCACACATTTTCTGAAAAGTGGAGCAGGTAGAAGACGGAGAGGATGGACTTTTCTCATCATTGGGGGGTTTGTAGACGGACTAGAGACACATGTTAGAGGAACATGGGGAAGTGTATGCTGTATAACATGTGACCTTTAATTTGCTTTCCTAGGGGGATGTGCTCTATTTGTTCTTGATATCAAACTATAAACTCTTTCAGGAATTATTACTGAAAGATGATTCCACTCTTTGTGCTCAGCTGTGATCCTGCACATCTTTTATGTTGTCAGCAGTTATCTGGTTAAGACGTGTTCTCGTGCTGTACTGATCGGGGTCACTTGTATTCCAGCAGCATCAGGTTGTGGAGCGTGCACCTGCAGACCTACATGCTCAGACATGCAGATTGACAGATGGCGAGCAGAGAGATCCGTGGAGAGAGCGAGAGAGAGAGAGCAGCCCCATTAGCTGAGCTAACCTTGAAAGTATCGGGGAGGTTGTGAAGTCTGAGCGAGCACCACCACTCTCCCCTGCAGAGCAGAGCCGCGGCTGTACATCCTCCGTGCACAAGCTGAGGAAATTCAATTACAGCCTAATGAAGAGTGAGCTGACCTCACCATCACCACCCTCCTCCTCCTCACGCCTCCTCACACAGCTGAAGCTCATCACGGCTGTAGCCGGGCAGGTTAGCAGGTATTACTGGTGGTCCTGACTCTGCTGGTGAATCTGTCTCTCCATCTTTTCCTCATGTAATTATTATTAAACTGAACACCTCTCGTCCTGCTCCCTCTGTCCTTCTCTCTCTCAGTTTACTCCCTTGTCGCTCTTTGTTTCTTTAGCCACACCCCTCAAACCCGCTCAGCCTGTTTCTGTCTTAAGTTCTGAAACATCGGCCCTATTGTCTACTCATGAGTCATTCTGAATGACCGACCGGTGACATGGATTCAGAAGATTGCTCCGACTGACAATCAAAAACAAAAAAAGGAGAAATAGTAGTTTCACTTCCTCCAGACTTCTTCATGTGGACACAGGAGTTCATCGAGTTCAATTTCATTTGAATTATTTTTATTTCAACATATTTTCAGATTAAATAATTTCAGTGATTTTTTAAATGTTCTATTTTAATGTTTCGTTTCTTTCCTCTGTCATGATGTTTTTGATGTCTTGTGTGAAGCACTTTGAATTAACTTGTTGTTGAAATGTGCGACACAAATAAACTTGCCTTGCCATCGTCTACTGTGACTATAAACTTAAATCTGTCTCTGTCTTTGCATAACTTTGAAATGGCTGCTTTGTTAGAACACTATAGCACACCCTTTCCCAAACTTAAGACTGCCACGGCCCACTTTGAAATACAAAATTACTCCGGGACCCATTCTAAAAACAATTTTTATGACTACAGCTCTAACTTTCAGTTAGGGTAAATTATTGGACATTACAACATGATATTATGGTAAGATAGACACAGAAGTTTACTAAACATTATGTCCATGAATAGTCATGACACGCCTTACTAATCACTTAAAGGCTTGACTCATGGTAAATCAACATTATTGTGATATTTATTTTATTTTTAAAATTGGTGGAGGGCTTTTCACGGCCCACCTGCAGTACCCACATGGCCCACCAGGGGGCCACGGCCCACACTTTGGGAAGCACTGCTATAGCATATTGGACGCTACACAGTTCCCAATCATTTTGTACGTGCGGCTGCTCGTTGTTTGTTTGAAATTATGTAAATTGTGCTGATGAAGCCAAATATTTTGTGTGGAGAAAGAATTCATCTGCACTCGCCTTTAACAACTTTTCTATCAAACCTGTCGTTTCTATTCCAGCTCAGATCAGATCCCTCCCTCCCTCTGTCGATGTTGGGTTTTTTTTCAACTTAATTGCTCCATGTCTTTCTCTCACTGCTCTGTTTCTCCTCTCTGTTAATCACCTGCCTACACATTGAACCACACTTTCATCGTCTCTGCATAAACATGTTATCACTCAGAACGTGCTACAATGGGAAACCAAGAATACAAAAACATAGTCATGCTGGAGAAAAAAAAATCCATCACCTTAACCCCGAACATCTTAAAGAGAGGATTCAGAGTATGGTCTAACGCTCGGCTTTTAAATGCTTCTAATTGTGTCGTTTTTTTCAGACTCTCGTCTAATTGACCCCGTCAGACGCTGGACAGTGAGTGAGTAATTGGACGATCAATCTGCAGACGGTGGCAGGTTTTTTCCACAGCAGGAGGTGAGACCACGGCGCCGCTCGGCGGTCCCTGCTGAGACGGATTGTCTCCGTCAAACACCGCAGTTAACAGTGATGGATACACCGGGGGCTCGTGCTGCTTTAATGAAAGTCTGCGATGAAGACGTCTGAGCACAATAACAGAGAGGAGATATGAAGCTGTGTCTGTCAGGGAGACTAAATCCTTTCAAAACAAACTTTTTTTAGAGTTTTAGAAATGAACTTCTAATCATTGTTAATGTTTTTGAGTCAAAGACACAGACAGGTAAACACAAACATGTTGTTTCCACAGATGCTTTGTCACAATTTACAGCTGGTGGATTACGAGAAACAGACAAACGGAGACAGTTTTACAGTGTGTTCGTTTAAAGGCTCTGACACACCAAGCAGACGGCAAAGAACTGGTGGCGTCGCCTCACTTCTCCTGTCTTGGCCAAAAAGTTGCACTTGAACACACCGCAAAGACTACAGCCGACGGTCAACCACCACGTACGTTCTGCTCATGCGTGAGAGGAAATAACTGTCCATGCCAGCAGGGGGCGTAGTCTGTAATCGTCATTCCAAAAAGAGGAAAAAGGAAGAGGAAGAGGACAGAGAAGCATGTGGTTATGATACTAGAAGAACATTTTCACTCACCACATGCTCAAAAAGTTGAAGATGTTCACTCGCTTTTGTCACTTCCGCTTTTTCTTCTCGTGCACTGATTCGCTTAACTGAACAGCCAATCAGAGTGATTCCTCTAGCCAACCGCGCTGATGCCGACCCAAAAAAAAAGCAGACGTGGGACGACGAGTAGCGACGGAGCTGGACACACTGTAAAAACTAGGGCGACGACCGCAAACCGTCGGCCCCCAACCGGCGCTGTAGACACCATTGTCACTGTTAAACTCTTTATATGTGATTTTTTGATCCAGCAGATGTCGCCCTTGAGCACCAGCATGAAACCAAAACAACTCGCACTGCATTGTTGTGTTAGCATGCTAATGCTAGCGATCTTTATTCTGCTCGTATCTTCACACTGCATGTAAATTTACCTGAAATGAGCGTGATCTAGAAACACAGTTAAGCAGTGAGTACAGTATGTTATTCTTCTTTTCTCTAGTCCCTCAATTAAACAACTTTTATACTCGAGGGGAGGAGTCAGCCGGCCGTCCCGGCGATGTAAACAAAGTGAAGATAGGACTCTGAAAACTCTGAAAACATCACAGACAGTGGGACTCGGGTGTTACACCCATTGTAGACAGTCATGACTCACAGAGTTATTTTCAGAGGAGATACTTGATTTCTACATTTAAGTGTGAAAAATCGCATGTAAAGCCTTTAATGTAATTTGCTTTAGTAAATATTAAACACATTTTTCTCTTTCAGGTGGGCGCCTACATGCACGCTAGAACGCCTCATCTGATTCTTTCAGGGAAGGGTTCATTTTGGCCCAGAAGCAGAAACCCGCTGTGGCTCCACTCAAACCCAGCACGCGTTGGCTGCAGCCAATCGATTCCCGGTTGAGGCGACTGTGGGAGGAAACGTTGGTCCCTCTGCCTCTCATATGATGGATCTCGGCTTCTTATGAAAGCTGAATGTCAGAGGGAATTGAAAATAAAAACAGGTCCAACCCCCTCGCTCTTTGATTGAGGGACTGACGGTGACATTTACCGTTGCCAACAATCTTCCACTGAGTAAAGTCAATAGCAGCAGAGATTAGCAGAGAGAGCAGAAGTCGGGTCAGTTACATGACAGCCAGCTGACGGATCTGTCACAGCCAGATTTAAGAGCTCTGCTGATCTCATCCCTGCAGCAGGTGAATCTCTCACCATCAAGCGGTACATATGGCGGTCCACACGGGACAGAAGAGGGGGGGGGGGGGATTTAACAAAAGGGGGGGGAAATGAGAGGAGAACAAGCAAAAGAAAACTATTTGGGCAACGCTGTCTCTGTTTGTACAGAAATTGGGTTAAGCAGGCAAGTGAACAAGCTGCATTTCTGAATCAACGTAAAATATTCATCCACATGAAATCTTCATGTCTGCATTCAGAGGCGTATGCAGAAAAGACAACATGGCTACACTGTATTTGTAGTGTTTAAAAAGTAAAAGTACATGTCAGCGGTTTTTAAATGGTGAGGCGTGCCTAACCCTGAGGGACGCCAGATGTTGATATTGTCGTGGATTTTTCTGTAATTAAATAAAGATCTCAAGTTAAAGATTTGTCTTTGTGTATTTTATTGCTCGAGTATAAAGGGTTTCTTTTGCAAAAGGGGGAAACTCATGCAGGAGTGACAATCAGCACAAATGCATAGCAGAGTCCCGCTCGGGAGCGGTTACATCAAGACATTCATACAAAATTTCACAAAGCAGGGCACTCTCATTGGTTGACTCATGTCGACCTGTGGCACTCTCATTGGTAGACTCAGGTGGACAGGTGATGTGATCTGCCTAGAGACTAGTTTCATGACACCTTACAAGGTGACGGTTGCTGGTCATTCAAATCAGATGACAGTTATGCAAATAGGGTGTCGTACAAGCCAGACGTGTCATAACTTTCCATTGTGTAAGCAGAAATTCATAAGCAAGAATCAGATATTTTCCATTAGAATATGTTTGAAAAAGATTTCACTGGAGTTCAATTGCACAATATCAGATTTTAGTTGGTCAATGTCTCAGACTGTTTTGAGGACAGGATGGGTCGTGATTTTATAGTTCAACTATTTTTTGATTAAATTAGTCCACAGTTTGATCGTCAACGTGAGCGGATGTTAGACAGAGGGCCGAAAATGATCAGAAAAAAAGAGAATGTTCACAAAGGTAGACAGAGACTGGGGCTGTAGACCTCTGGGCGGGCAGGCGGCCCGGGTTCAAATCTGACCTGTGGCTCCTTTTTCTGCATGTTATTCCCCACTCTCTCTCTCGATCCATCCATTTTCTTCCGCTTATCCTGGACCGGGTCGACCCAAACTTCCCTCTCCCTCACAACGTTTTCCAGATCTCCCTGGGGCATCCCTGATTATCTTGTACAGGTAGAGTGTGTACCCCATTTTAGCAATCAGAGGCTGGATGAAAGAGGCAGGAGAGGGGGGGAAGCCTGTCGCCAGCGGGCCACTCGGCTGCATGTGTGTGTTTTAAGTTTATTGTGCTGCTCGTGTGGAAGGAGGGTGTTTTTGATTCTTCTATTTTGCTTGTTAGTTTTGGACTTTTATTTTATTCTTCTGTGTTGTCCATGTTTCTTTAGTTTGTAAATCAATCTTTTAAACTTTGCTCATACTTAGCTCCTCCTTCTTTTCCCTGGATTCTATTTTATTTATCGTTACTCCCCTCATCCCCTCGTAAAGCTTGCCTTGTTATTTTGTGAAAACCTTCAAACTGTAGCTGAAGAGAAGATAAACATTACAGCCTTTGCACTGAAACTGTAAAAAGAAGTGTCACCTTGATGCTCTCACACACACACACACACACACACACAGAGAGACACTCAAAAGTGAAGACAGAGAAGGACAAAGAAGAAGTCAGGAGATGAAACAGTGACAAGACAAGATAAAAGACATGAAGAAGAAGACAGAAGGAAACATGAGACATAGAAGAGATCAGACAAGAAGAAAAGAGAGAGAGAGGAGAGGAGAGGAGGGGAGGGGAGGAGAGGAGAGGACAGGAGGAGAGGAGAGGACAGGAGAGGACAGGAGAGGACAGGAGGAGAGGAGAGGAGAGGAGAGGAGGGGAGGAGAGGAGAGGAGAGGACAGGAGAAGAGAGGAGAGGAGAGGAGAGGAGAGGAGGGGAGAGGAGAGGAGAGGAGAGGAGGGGAGGGGAGAGGAGAGGAGAGGAGGAAAGTAGAGAGATATTAATGAAGAGAGAAACAGAAGGTTTCAGTGTCTGTGAGTTCTGTTTGAATGAGCCGAGGTGAGCGTGGGTGAAAGTGAGAGCGAGAGCAGACGAGGTGATGTTTATATTCAAATCTGATGAATTCATTTGTAACTGTTGCTGTGTTTATTTTCAAACGTGGGTGGAAAAGAAATTTAAAAAAAAGTCAAATGTTCTCCTGCAACGCGACAGATTGTGCAAAGTGTGTGTTGCCGCCACGTTCCTCTTAACAGGTCACATCGTTTTTGGCGAGAACAGATATTGTGCTTTTCAAAATAAACAAGTCTGAAGGTGTCGTCCAATCGGTGCCCGACCATATGTGTCCGTGCTGAACCAACCACAACACAACTTTCTTTTCACTTTGTTTCAACTTGTTGTTTTACACACATGTCGAACTTTCAGAGAGGCAAAGAAATCAACTTTACAGGCACCGGAAAGTCTAGCGGTTATGTCATGCACTCACTGAATTGAGGCTATAGTCTTCGTTGCAGCAGCCATGGGTTCAAATCCGCTCTCTGCCCTTTGCTGCATGTCAACCCCGACTCTCTCATCCCAACGTTTGTCTTCAGCTGTTGAGTCATCCATCCATAATTTGGAATTGAAACTGAAGTGTCATGCTTTTGTTTTGAAGGTGCAGAAACTGAAGTGTGGTGCTCTTGTTTTGAAGGTGCAGAAACTGAAATGTGGTGCTTTTGTTTTGAAGGTGCAGAAACTGAAATGTGGTGCTTTTGTTTTGAAGGTGCAGAAACTGAAATGTGGTGCTCTTGCTTTGAAGGTGCAGAAACTGAAATGTGGTGCTCTTGTTTTGAAGGTGCAGAAACTGAAATGTGGTGCTTTTGTTTTGAAGGTGCAGAAACTGAAATGTGGTGCTTTTGTTTTGAAGGTGCAGAAACTGAAGTGTGGTGCTTTTGTTTTGAAGGTGCATAAACTGAAGTGTGGTGCTTTTGTTTTGAAGGTGCAGAAACTGAAGTGGAAATATCAACTAATTTGTATTTCTCATCGTCTCTTTTACATTCCAACGTGTTCTTCAGAACTTTTTCTCTCTAACGTTGGAGTAAGCAGCGGTGTGCTGAAGTTTCTGAAGTGAAAAGAAAAGAGAGGAGGGGGACACAGCGGGGAATAAACATGTACAGAGACTCCTGATGAAAGCTATCTGACCCCCGCCTCGAGTCTGATGATCCTCGACGCACAAGCATCCCCCCGCGCTGACTCCACGCTCCGCTCCTCTGTTCTCTGCGTTTCTTCGACATTGTGCTCACCTGAAAACACATATTTATCGTCGCTGAGCGCACGGCTGCTGTTATTATGAGAAAGTAAAAGAGTCCACAACACACTAGAGACTCTCTGTAAACCCAGAGAGGAACGTCTCCTGCACAAATAGAGCAGAAACTCACACAGATATAAAGCATCAGGTGTCCTTTGAGTCACATATGAAACGTTGTATTAATTATGATTTTATTTTTATTTTTTTAAAGGGAGGGAGGGAGCAGGCTGTTCCTCTGCAGCGAGGCTATAATTACACAACACAGAGACGCCGTACTAATTAGCACCTCAGAAAATATAACCGCAGTCTGAAAGCATCTCATCAATGGTTTATCTTCCTCGTGTTGGCTGTGAGCTATACGCGAGGAAACGTTCATTAATTAAGGTAACGCGGTAATCACTCAGGGAGACGCTTCACGGAGACGATGTGATGAAAGGCGAGCGCGTACCTTCACACCACAACAAACATCACAACAAACATCACAACAAACATCACAACAAACATCACAACAAACACAACGTCTGTGTGGTATTTTGGTTTCAGAGCTCAGAGTTCACAGGTGAGACGAGGCTCAGACACATCACAGGTCGTTGGTATTTTGGTGTTTCACTGAGTCAACACGTCTGAAAACAACTTTTTGCTCAGCAGCCAATGACGATTGTCGTCAACAACAACAACAGCAACTGACTGAAACTGTGAAACTTAACTGTGAAACTGTGCACACCTCCACTTTGCACTTTAATAACTTGAATTTCCATTCTGCTGTTTTTATTTGGTGTCATATTTTGCTGTGTTGTCTGATTTTTTTAATTTGTTTTGGTTTATGTTTTATGGTGATGTTGTCCTTGTGTTTCTTGTCTTCTGTGTGCTCCTGCTGCAACGCAAATACTGTTTAACACAGCTCATCTTGTACATTCAGAATGTAAATATTGCTTTATCTTGAACATATATTATTGTAGCCCTACTTGGTACTTATTGCTTATTTTATTATCTCTATTTTATTTTAATTCCTACTGCTGTATTGGTTGAAGAGCAATGGTAACACCGAATTTCCCCCTGGCATTAATAAAGTATTTCTGATTCTGAGCAACAAAAAGTTGGTGAACATGCAAACACACCACAGCGGCATGTCCCACCCCGCTTCCTGCTTCCATGGTTTCATATTCCTTATGTTTGTAAGGTGAGATACAACAGGGCTCGTCTCTCTTTCTTTAAATTCCCACACCTGCAGAGCCTCTGAGTCTGTAGAGTAGAGAGCGGGTGTAGATCGTCCCCTTGTACTGATCTTAGATGATGATCATGTACCATTACAATGATGCATTGATAAACTTTTTTTGGGGGGGTGGGAGGGGTGTTGTCTCTGAAGGATAGGAAGAGAGACAAGAAATGTTGGGAGAAATGTGTGGGGGATGAAATTCAGGGATTCTTATCTTCTGAGATTTTAAATCGATTCATAACTTCCAAAAATAGTTTTTTTTTGGGCTAATCAGTCACTCCCTGCTAAGTGCTAATGCTAGCTCTTTAACTCAGTAGAATGCTAAATGGAGCAGCGAGACATTCTGCCACTCTCACAGACGACTGGAGTCGAGACTCTGAATCCATGAACCCAGAATTGTTTTGAATCAAAAATAGATTCTGAATAGAATCACAACCCAAGAATCGAACCGAGAGACACCTAAAGATTCCCAGCCCTACTCAAAAATGTGAAAAGTTTGCAATGACAGTAGAAAACCTCCCTCAGTGGGCCCCGCCTGACAACTCTCGCTCTTGTTAAGCTGGTAAGTGTTGTATGTGGAGAAGAAAATGACAAAAACATGCAACAAGTCAAAACTTCTGAAGAATATCCAATAAAAACACCTTTTCCCTCTTTCTTCATTTCTTTTTTTTGCATCATTTGCATAATTGAATATCTTAGGAAATGGAAAAGTGAGCAGGAAATGATGCGTCACC
>NC_083625.1:849185-854185 GCF_963584025.1 Labrus mixtus
GATGAATCGGGGCCGGCGGGTCAGAAGCTGTTTAGCAGACGATACATGGGAGTGCTTTCTGGTGTGTTTATTTTCAGCATGTGTTTTTTGTTATGAGTCAGAGAGGAGCGCTGACGGAGCACACGATGTTTCTACAGCTTCATCTCTTCAACACTGAGGTTCAATGGAAGGTGTTCTTAGATGTTTTGACACTAGGCACAATGTCGCCCTCTCCCCTCTCCCCCGCTGGTCTGCGTTCACATTAGTAACATCCATGGGCGGTTCTAGGCAGGGGTCAACAGTGGCCAGTGCCCCTGTAACACTGAGCTTGGTCCCCCCTGTGGCCACCCCTCCAAAAGGAAGAACCCCCCTAGTATTTGACTCAACAACCGGACTCACAATCTAGTATTTAATTCTGTTACTAAAACAAATATAAATCATGGTCTTTTATGATGTGCGCTATTATTTGGCATAATATATATTTTTAAAGCGATCATCTTTGTCTATTTTTCTCCTGGGTTTAATGTTCCCCTCTGACAAAACAACTGGCCCCAGTTTGGCCCCCTCAGTAAAAGTGGTCTAGAACCACCACTGGTAACATCGCTCCGTGCCAGTACACTTTTGCATGTTCACAGTCAGAAACAGCAGGGGGCAGTATGCACATAGTCGGTTTGCAAATCCACCAAAAAACAGAAATAAGAAGAAGAAGCAACCATGCAACTTCTGAGTCGCCAACAACGACCTTCTTCCTAAGTCCACATCCACCATGCAGCTCAGAGGATGAAACGGTTTGTGAAGCGACAGGAGACCTCTTGAATGACGTCATACAGAATCTACTTCCTGGTTTGAGCGCGGTTGTGTTCACATCTCCCGCAGACCGTACTCAAGTACACCTGAGACCACCTCTTCAAGCAGCCTCGGGGACAGTACCCGAGTACTTTAAGTTTGCGTTCACACTGACCAAAAGAACCGGAATAGGGGGTCAAGTGTACTCTGTACTGAGCCCGGGTCCCTAATGTGAAACCTGAATACAGTTTTTAAAGAAATGCACTTTTTTTTCCCAAGCACTGTCCACCAAATGATGTGCGTCAGAAGCATTAAAAAAAGGTGGGTGGGACATTATTATAGGGGGGGTCTGGGAGTCCTCCTCCAATTTAAAGAGTTTGCCTGGTTTTATTTTTCCTACTATAGCGCGAGTCTCATTTTCTGATGTTGTCCAGATGAAAGTGGTTCCCCCCCCTGTCAGATCACATATTAGAAAATATATAAAACGCTATTAGTCAGTGGTTCAATCAGAGCATCTCTTTATGGTTGCGTGCGATTGCAATTTCTGTTGATATTATAAAATCAATAAGTTAAGTGGAGAGGAAAAACTGGAGTCGAGCACGTTCTCCAATAAACTAAATTAATCTTTTCACTTTTTAGCAGCTGCAGCTGGAAAAATCCCAGAGATGTGACGCCTCGCTCTCAAAGCTGATTTCTGTTGAACACAGGTTTTCTCTGAGGATTTGACTCTGCTATGAAGAGGGCAACATTTCATGACCAAATACAAACGTTTAGCAGAGACCCCAAGAGAGAGCCAGACCACCTGCCTGAAAGTGACCTGTCCACTAAGGCCCCGCGTCCACAGAGAGCGTTTTTTTCTGAGCACCAGCGTCTTTTTTTCAATTGTTTTCAATAAGTAAAGAGAGCGTTTGCAGCAGCAAGAAAACAGTCGTCTGGAGAAAAGGCGCAGCGCCCGGCAGCTTTGGGATTGAACCCCTGACCTTTGTGTTGAGAGACAACCGACTCTCCACAGGGCAGCTGTGGTTCAGTGGTAGAGTGGTGACCTTTTTTTGCACAGTAAAAGTGAGTGGGTCCAAATGAATGACTTTAAAAAAGTGGGTGAGACTGGAAGTCTACAACATCCCCATGTTTCAAAAGGAGGCTCAATGAAATGCTTCTCATTGCTAAGATGGAGCAGATTCGTTTTAGCAAGCAGAACTCTGATGGTTATTTCATTAAGGTGTGGAAACCCTTTCTGACGTTGTTGGATAAAACTTAAATGTATTCATTATGGTCTGTGCTGCTATGTTATGTCTATATAATGTGCAAACTCTGCCTTATTTGGCATACTGACTGATGATGGGCGGTCTCTCTGAATTATTTTCTGCTGTCAGTTTTGGACATCTAGATGTGTGCCCCTTGCCTCTCTTTTTGCTTTTCTTTCCATTTTTTGTGATACTGCTGGGTGTTCTTGTCTATCTTGTATGTCTGTATTGTAAAAAAAAAAGCTATAAATAAAGCATTTAAAAAAAAAGAAAAAGTGGGTGGACTTCTCCCACATGTGCCTAAACTCATGCACCAAATTACCCTTTTCTACAAACTCATACGGTGATGTTTCCATTATAAAAAAGTGAGAAGTAAAAGCACGACCCTGTAGAGATTTAAACTTTGATATGATACTAGTTCAAATCTAATGATATCGATAACACAGCAACAAATAAATCAATCCTAATTTCTTATGTTATGAACAAAACCTGCACGCTGTCTACATGGCACAAACACATTGGTGACCTTTTGGTGACATTGCCAGCGTTTCATGAAGTTTGACTACCTTGGTACTCTGTGTGTCTGACATCAGCTGGGCTTTTGCAAAAGGTCTCATTTCAGAGACTGTATATCTGTCCTACTTTTACCAATGACTTACTACCTGTTCTATTCCTGTCGCTGTTCCTCCACCTGAGGAACACACAGACCCCTCCCTATTCGCACTGCAGTCCAAATTAAAGCTGCTCCAGAGCACCGGCGCACAGATTCTCTCCTCGGTTCTTCACACCTCGCACACACCTCAGGGATCGTCGATGACCCTGATAATTGCTGTCAAGAAGCGGGGGTTGATGCGTACACGGTGCTGTTTGTGATGTGTTGTAATCAGCGTCTGTCAGTGTGAAGTTACATCTCTCCTGTGAAGAGAGCGGGCAGCTCAATAATTGGAACAATAGTTCAGAACTGCGCTCGCTGCAATGAGCTGCAGAAGAGGAAAGGTGTGAACAGTCCGCTAAGTTTAAGTTTGTGAGTAAGGTCATTGTTACGGCTGTTTGACCCTTCAGCCCTTCTGTTGTCTCCAGGAAGGTGAAGTTACAGATAACACCTGGTTTCAGTGCACCTGGCCTCAGTGCACCTGGTTTCAGTGCAGTGAAGTCCTTAGAAAACACCGAGCTGCTCCGGCTCTTTACTCCGTTTCGCTCTCCTCCTTAAAAAAAAAAAAAAAACAGGTCTGCCTCCTCCGGGTCGGTCCTGCTCTCAGGCGGCCTCTCGTCCAATCTCTAACCTTTCTTTTTTTTGGGGGGGGGGGAAACAACCATCTGCCACCGAGGGCTGGGAGTGTTTTTTTTCTTTCTTCTTCTTCAGTTGAGCCAAAGAGTGCAGCAGGTGATTCATTTCTGCTCCGCACTTGATTGAGTGCCAATCTGTGAAATAACCCGCTGCAGTCTGAGGCTGGAATCAAAGAAAACCTGCAGACCTGAAGCTCCTGTTCTCACGGAAATACTCACAGAAACACTCCACACTATTTTTTCATTATTTAGTAAAGAAATTAAAATTTATTTCAGGGTTACTGAGCACTTTCTAAGAATTGTTTTCTGGTCTGGTTGCCGTGTAAACTGTGTACAAAATTAAATGCTTATTGCTGATTTATCAAAACCAACAACATCTGAACGTCTAAAATCTTAATATGTATTAAGCGGCATTCTGTAGGGCCGCCGGTTGGGACCTGGAGGGTCTCCGGTTTAAGTCCCGGTGTGGACCAAGTCTGGAAGTTGGTCTGGTAGCTGGAGAGATGCCAGATCACTTCCTGAGCACTGCTGAAGTACCCATGAGCTACCATCTACCCCACACTGTTTATGTAGCCCCTCCCCCTTCCCGCTCTCTCCTCCTTGACAAACACACACACACACACACACACACACACACACACACACACACACACACACACACACACACACACACACACACACACACACACACACACACACACACACACACACACACACACACACACACACACACACACACACACACACACAGGACTCACTTTGGATGTCTGATGTCAGGGACGGAGCGGTTCAGGGAGATCCGGTCGCTCACGTAGATGTTGAACCCGTTCTCCCTGTAGGCCTGGTCCACCCGGTCCGCGTCTGTCAGGGGGAAGGGCTTCCCCTGCTCACCGTTACCTGAATGCAACACACACACACACACACACACACAGGCTTCTTTAATCACCACACTGTGTTTCCTCTGCAGCTGCACATTTCACAGTGCAGTCATGAAGTCTGAACACCTTTCATAACGTCTGTCGACTTTAATACCTGGAGAGACTTTGTGATTAATCGCTGAATCTCAAAAGTTAATCACGATTAATCACATATTTTAATCTCATGTTGAAGAATCATTTTATATTGAACGTTTGTCCTGTCTTAAGCTGAGAGTACTTTACTTCCAGTGTGCTTTTATTTTGAAATAAGTACAGTAAGGCCCTTCCTGTAGATGGAAGGTTAGGACATTAAGTCCATAAACAGGAAGTGGTTAGGGATCCCAAATTGACGTCAAACAGCTCAAAGGAACGGTAACAAAGGTCAATGTGTGATGTCATAAGGTCAATGTGTGATGTCATAAGGTCAATGTGTGATGTCATAAGGTCAATGTGTGATGTCATAAGGTCAATGTGTGATGTCATAAGGTCAATGTGTGATGTCATCAGGTCAATGTGTGATGTCATCAGGTCAATGTGTGATGTCATAAGGTCAATGTGTGATGTCATAAGGTGGATATTACTGTCTGAGAGTTTGTTAAAGTGAAATGAGACATTCAGCAGTGTCCTTCTTTTACATCACTGAGACTACAGGGAGACACTGAGGACGAGTATCTACGGAGAGCCTGAAGGGACAAACATGAGATGAAAAACATGAATGCATTCATTTCAGATCTTAATGAAGCGTGATTAATTAGTTAACGCTGATCGTACTAATCAAAACTCTTTT
>NC_083625.1:859185-879185 GCF_963584025.1 Labrus mixtus
CTGCATGTAAATTTACCTGAAATGAGCGTGATCTAGAAACACAGTTAAGCAGTGAGTACAGTATGTTATTCTTCTTTTCTCTAGTCCCTCAATTAAACAACTTTTATACACGAGGGGAGGAGTCAGCCGGCCGTCCAGGCGATGTAAACAAAGTGAAGATAGGACTCTGAAAACTCTGAAAACATCACAGACAGTGGGACTCGGGTGTTACACCCATTGTAGACAGTCATGACTCACAGAGTTATTTTCAGAGGATATACTTGATTTATATATTTAAGTGTGAAACATCACATAGAAAGACTTTAATGCACGCCACCAGTGTGCATAAAAGCCAATAAAGAAGTGAATCATCTGGATTGAGTAAATGACAGGAGAATTTGTGAAAATGTGCAGCGGCAAATACAACGTTTATGTTTAATATAAATCCCATATGGTATCTCTAAACAAGTTCACGTTTATGTAATGAAAGAATCATTCAGGATGAGAACCCAGCTCCATCTCAGCCAGCCTCATAAGAAGAGCCCACATTCATAGACAAATCACACACACACACACACACACACACACACACACACAGAGTGAGCAGGAGACAAGTCAGTACCAGACACAGTCTTCTGTTTCTCTGCTGCACTAGCACAGCACAAGTGTTGCCTTCCTCTTCTCTGCTAATCACCATCATCACCGAGCTCCATGTTGCCACAAACTCATTCCACTCTTGGGGCGCTTTCTTCCGCTCTATTAATATTCAAGACAAGAGGAAGCACGCTGACGGGACACTGTGGGAGCCAAATCAGAATCGGGGTTATGTGGGGCTCCATCCAGCGTGCAGCGACGGACCCCAACATGTCTTTAAAAGTGATGTAAGCGGCGAGCATATGTGAGGCTGAAATTATGGAAAAAAAAGATGTGAGAGGAGCTGAGAGGACGGGGCTGTAACTCTGTCACCTGGCACTACGCTCCCTCATTAAATTTAATGTAGCCTTTAAGAGCTCTATTTAAGACAAAAGGCCACATGTCAGTCAGTGTTTGAACAAGGAGCCGCTGAAGACAGACGGAGTGTGTCAGTTACCAAATTTGTGGGCGTATTTGCATAAAACACACACGAGCAGTCGCCTCTGACGGCTCTTTGATCAGCACATCCCTGGCCCCTCCCACTTCAATCAGACAGTCTGCACAGGATTCAACATCACTTCACTGCTAGTCCACAGCAGGGGATCAGCCCGCCAAAGGCCACTGCCCCGGTCTACGCTGCACCCGACCCCCTTGACCTTCTCTGCAGGTGGTTGGCCCCCACAGGGTGGCGGCTCCATGGGTTGAACCCGATCGGGCCCCATGGAGGAGAGTCTGACCTCGTAGTGCATGCGTTAGATTCTTGTGGTGAAGAGGTAGCTGAGCCTGAAGGCAGAACTCTGACTTTGACAGCCACTCTACTTTCCAACCCTCACCTGTGCTCATGAGCTTTGGATAGTGACGGAAACAACGGGATGATGGATACAAGTGACCAAAATGAGTTTCCTCTGGAGGGTGTCTGGGCTCAGCGTTAGAGGGAGGGGGAGGAGTTCGGAGCATAGCCTCTGCTCCTTCATATCAAAAAGGAGGGAGGCCTCCTGGTCACCTCCCTTTGGAGGTCGTCTGGGCACGTCCAACTGGAAACCCAGAGGTAGAACCAGAGCTGCAGGGATTATACAGTTGCAGGAAAAAGTATGTGAACCCTTTGGAATCTCCTAGTTTTCTGAATAAGTTGGTCATAAAATGTGTTCTGATCTTCATCTAAGTCTCAACAATAGACAAACACAGTCTGCTTAAACTAAAACCACACAAACAATTATATATTGTGCAGTGCAGTGTGTGTTCAATAAAAACATGAAATATATAATTATTTTCTTTTGTTTTTTTCAATTTGTTGTCCATTAAATGTCTTAACATCTGATGTGAATGAGAAAAGCTTTCTGTTCTTAAATGAATTGTGACAAAGTTTGTGTCAGAGAGATGAACACCTGACATGTTTCCTCACCTGAAACCCAGCATTAAGTGGTTTTAACAAAGGCGTCCCATATGCAGATTTAGAAAGGTTATTTGTCAGAAGTTGCAAAATTTGGCGATTATAGAGTCTGTGGGGGCCTTTAGCAGAAAAATCACAGGGGCCCCTCCAAAGGTGAAACATGACAAATGGCATATGTCCAATGAGGGAGCAATTGGAAGCTTCTGTTTGGTACACATCCTAAAGGCTTGTCCATTGGTCCAGATAAAGTCAAGAGATTGTCTGTTACATAGACAGAAAATGGACGTAGACATGGTGGGTGAGGGAGACCTCTGTATGGGGTTTCGGGGGGGGGGGGGATTTGAGGAAAAGTTCCAGCAGGAGGTGAGTGTATAAACTCTGACTTCATCTGATTCATCACTCTGTCATATCTTAAAATAGAAATGGTACATGAAAAAAGTCTAAACTAAATGTGACTTATGCCTCCTGAGGATATCATCATCTCTCGTGTCAATCAAAAATAACATAAATCTGCTTATGAAACACCCCCCCTCCTAAATAAAGCACCCTATTCTCCACACTTCATGTGTTCTGTACATCCAGTGATAGATCGCAAACAGGAACTGCTGAGGGCTAATTTGGCAAACTTCTAATGATCCCGACGTGTCAACAAATTGGCTTCTGAACGAGGCTCAAGATGTAGCCACGAGCTAAATAACTGACATGGCAACACGGGGGGGGGGGGGGGGGGGGGGGGGGGGGGAGACTCTAAATGCATTGATACACTTTCAGCCTTCAGATGTTGGCTTCAATATAGAAAATAGCAGCTGTAGCGAGTAAAAAGGTAAAAAGGTGCACACACTTTTTATAAGTTAAAGGACCAATCAGTGAGCTGTGTAGAGAGTGAGATGATAAAGGTATCTTACTATCTGATCATTAAGGAAACATGTTGAAGTGCTGGCTTCTCTGACAACAATGCAGCAGCCAGTATGTCCTCCTTCTAACTTTAGATTCTGCTCCTGAATGCTCTGGATTTGTTTGGACCAGAGAAGGTAGGCGCTTTTAAGACACGCCCCCCACACGGCCGTTTTGGACGCCCCTCGGTTTGTCAGATATGAGAGCAGTTATCAGGTCAACAGGTGTTGCAGCGATGGAAGCGGGCAAGAGAAGTGGTTCAGATAGAAGTGATTGTACCCGACCTAAAAAGCCTCTGCATGTTTCTAACATTTTAAACGCTAGGTGTCAGAGTTACATATTTGAACATTCGAAAACCATGTCCTGTCCCTTGTGCTGAACTGAAAAAATAGAAACTGGAACAAGTATCGAAGCCTTTATGTTGAAAACCAAACTGGATATGAATTCGGAGTAAAACTTTAAATGAGTGGCTTATCTTAACAACAGATTATGATCATGAATTAGTGACACCTCTCTGGACTTTAAGAGTTATTTGAGCTGTTTGAATTCTACAAAAAGTGACAGATGCCCGATTTTGAAAAAGTTGCGGTCAACAAAAAAAAAAGAATAAAATGCTTTTCTCAGAAACAATGATTGAACTGGAGAGTACTGCTGATTGACTCGGACGTATTAAATCCTTAAATGTGGACCGAACCTGAATTAGGACACTGTAGGATGAAATGAAAGTGCAGTCAGTCAGTGGTCCAGCGGTTTTTCCTCTGGGTGACCTCGATTGGAGGGATTTACAGATTAGCGAGCCTCTCTGAAACGCTGGCTGCCTAACCTCATTTCCATGCTGCTGTGGTCTTCTGTTAATCTGCCCAACAGCAGATTATGTTTGCTATTCGGTCAGATAGGGTGGAACTGCTGCTGCCGCTGTGGGTTTAAGGCTGCTGGCAGCTGTTGCAGGAACATTACGCGATTATGTAGCTCCGACATGCCAGAGAGACATGGACAAGGTTGCTTTCTCTGACGGGTCTGCTCTGGTCCTTTGACTCTGCGCAGAGAGTCTCTTACAGGTGGAGTATTCAGCAGCTTCAGGGACACATATTTAGTCCAATAGATGTTTTATTCCCACTCAGTTACCTCTCTGCTGTTATGCTTCCACTACCTTTATTAGCTGCATTTAATTAAAGAGTCATTACATTTGAGTAGATTTCTCCCAGGTTATCATCAGATTGTGTCTCTGTCTCAGTTGCTTTTGTTTCCATTGTATGTTCTTAAGAAGCCAGGTACACATACCAGCCGGCTGTAACAACGTCTTCAGAGTGGCCTTTCTCTTTTAGAGTAACAGTAGCCCAGCTAATATCGCTGTCAACCATGAATGATCACCTTCAAGGTGAAAGGAGAGAGAAAAATAACATTTCTGTAGAGTAATACTTCTTCTTCTCATTCATGAATTCATTTTCTCTCCTGCTGCCTGACGCCTTCAGAGTAAATGTTTGAATGAAGCCTTGAGGTGTGAAGTGGACACGTGCAACGTAAACTGCCTCAAAGCTTGTTTTACAACGTCCCTCTTCTCTGAACGTGTTCCACACTTAACACAAGAAAGACAAGGGGACAAACTTCATGTTGGAAAACAAATTGTCTTAAGATGAAAACTTTGTCAACGAGTTAATATTGACGTTCCATCTGGTTTAAAATAATTCACATTCCGTCGTACAATGAATCAGAAATAGCTATCGGTGGATCTCTAGTAGGTAGTTGGAGGTAATCAATTAAAGGAGCAGTATGTAACTGGGTACAGTATGTAAAATGGGTACTGCAGTCTAAATTCTAAACATCATAGAGAGCTGTCTCCCCCCCCCCCCCCCCTCCTCTCTAGAGTCCATGCTCTCACAGGTCACCATGTGGTGGACTCTGAAGCTTCAGTGTTTATCCAGCTCTGCATGGGTCTGTAAACCTTTCTGTGTTCTAACCTCTCTCCATTTTTCAAAAGCATCTCCAATATTGATCCTAGTTTGAGCACGTTTCTGCTCGTGGAGCTTATTAGAAACATGCAGAGGCTTTTTAGGTCGGGTACAATCACTTCTATCTGAACCACTTCTCTTGCCCGCTTCCATCGCTGCAACACCTGTTGACCTGATAACTGCTCTCATATCTGACAAACTGAGGGGCGTCCAAAACGGTCCTGTGGGGGAGTTGCCTTAAAAGCGCCTACCTTCTCTGGTCCATTAGATTTTCTCGTGGTTGGACAGTTTGTCTTCCTAAGCTCAAGAGGATAGAGGGTAATACTATGAACTGAAAAACCTGGTTACTTCAGAAGATACTCGATTTGTCTTAAGTTATATGTTCATGTTGGTTAACAAAGGAAGGAGAGCACCAAAAGCCTGTTTCCAAATTAGCAACACTAAAGAATGTTTCCTGATTTTCTGCTCACTTGAGCATAAAATCACATTTGAAGTGTTACGGAACAATTTATATCCCAAGTCCAACTGGTGCGGACTGTCGTAATGCGATGCATCATCTTTTGCACAGCAGTCTGGAGGCTTCATGAGCAGTAGGTGATGTTTTTATACTGCTGTGATGAGAGACATTTTTGAGGTAGCAGACCGCAGCTGAAAGCCCAAAACTGGAACTATCCATAGTTATATTCATAGTGTGTAAAAAAGGTTCTTGGGGATTCATGGAACATTTTCAATAGTGAGAAAAGTCTATTCAACCCTTTGCTACAGCTGCATGGATTTCATGGAGTTCTGCGTTTTCATACATGGCAGAGAAATGACCCATATTCCTCTTTCTGTGAGAACTCTGGAGTGTGGGCTGCCTTCGGCAAACTTGAAGGTCTGGTATTAGCAGAGAGGCAGCGAGTGTGATAAGAACAGAGCCTCCCATTCATTCTCCAAGGAGGACGAATCAGATCACCTTGGGTCAATACTCCCCTTTTCTGTTTCCTCTCCTCCTGCTGAGAGTTGACAGTAGCTGGGAGTGAGGAAAGGAAAGGTTTTTTTTTAGTACTCTCTTTTTCTCCCACTCCTGTTTTGTCAGATCAGAGAAAGATCTACCTCGACCCCCCTGGAGACACAATTACCTGTCTTTCCTGTCCCACCTCACCCTGTGCTCCTCTTCCACCTCTTCCATTCCTCAACCACTTCACATACAAGTCAATTTGCCCCAGCTGGCCTTGCTCATCACACAGAGACATTAGCTACCAGTTCTCGCTTTCTAAAAATAGAACCCCTGCACCAACCAGCAGCATACCGCTCCACCACACCACCACCACCACCAACACCACACCACACCTTTAATAGTGCCAGCAAGCTCCTGATCCAAAATGAAACCTGGGTAAAAAAACAAATTATTATCTTTGGTATCGTGTATCAAAAAGCATTGGCTGTATAAAACATGGACGCTTTGTCAGTGATGTCACCCATCGGTCTCTAAAGTGAGCTTTGAAGCCCAACAGTGAGTGTTGCTATGTTTAAAATGCTGACTCACTTTTGGTCAGCCTAGAAACAAAGAGGTAAAGTTGAGATTGGCCTTAACATCTTCACAACACGGGCCCACCTATCAGTCAACTCAGCCCGCCCCTAATTACGCAAATATGTGCATAACTCTTAGCATTTGGGTGAGTTGTAAAAAACACGTGTACCAATGAAGACATGAGCCATCGACACCAACACCATTGTTAAAACATAGCAGGAAACATGTTTATTTCTGCTGACAGAGTTGACATTTTAATATGAGAACCAATGGAGAGTCTGTGACTTTAGCAGCAAGCCTCAAGTGGACATGATGGGAACTGCAGTATTTATGTTTTTTGGCTTCATTTTTCAACACTGGAAGTTGCTACTTGATGAAATGTTTTACATCATACTGGAATTAATTGCAAAATATTTCTGGTTTAATATATTTGCATGAAATGTGGCTGCACCATGTCCTCGTCCCCTGGCACTCAAGGTAGCTTCTGTTTAGCATCATGTTCTGGTCTATGGGTAACTTTAACAACGTTACTTCTCACACATGATGAGGTCCGTTACCCTTCAGCATCTGTTCCAGTTCTATCATGAGACTGTCTGTTTATTCTTGGAAAATTAAGCTCGTGATAAATGCCATCCCTCCTCTTTGTCTTTCTACTTTTTCACCTGACCTCCCACATTTCTTCCCTTTCCTTTGCAATGGTGATGATCAGACCCCCCCCCCCCCCCCCCAGGTAAGTCCTTTAAAACGGCTTATCGAACGCTGAACATGGATATGTAGTAGGTAAAGTCAAACGATCAAGAACAGATCGCCCTCGGTTAAAGTCAAATGATCGAGATCAGGAAATGGAAAGATGTTTTGCTCTCAGATAAATGTCATCCTGCAGATTTGACGATTCAGACGGGGGAGGGGAAGTTAAAAAGACTACGAAAGAAGCTGCAGAATCTTCAGAAAAGAGCAAAGAAAAAAAAACCTTTTGACAAGGTTAAGGAGACAGCTTCTGGCAGTGACTGCGTCGCTATTCCAGTTCTATTGTTTGGGGTTGTATTTTCCGACGCACCGGAGAAAAACTGAGTTACAGAAAAGCCAGTTGGGAGTTTTTGACTGTAGAACTATTACAAATCTTTCGCCTGTCCCCTGGGCTCCAGCTCCCCTAACCCTTTGCTACCAAACTTTTGAGGAATATTGGAGCCAAGATCGAGGCACTGAGACCTCCCTGAAAAGTGGAGCCTAGCAGGGCTGCCACACAGCGTCTCATTTCCCTACAGGAGTCATTATCCACAGCTCTGCTGCGACCAGAGATACCAGGCAGAGGACCTGGACAAAGGCCATGACAGATGGCTGCCTCCCTGGCTCCTGCAGGCGCAGAACTGTGCTTAATTCTTGGATGCATGACATACAGACACAAAAAAATAACTGGCAGTTTTAAGACTTTCGTGTTGTGTGAACAGTTTCACCCCTCGCAGGATGTTTATTCTGCAGAAAAAACTGTGAGTCAGTGTTTATCTCCTCCGCCATTAATGCCAACAACAAGTCCGTGCCAAGCCTTCACCAGTCTGCTGCAAAGCAAATGGCATGCACTCTTTTTCATAGTTTTGCAATATTTATGAGACTCACTGTGCGGTACAGCATTTACTTTGGTCTAATTGCTCCCCAGACAAACACTTTTTAAAAAATGGTCAAACAATCGGGATAGAGGAGAGCATTTATCTGAAGAGAAGAGATAATAATGGCCGACATGTCGGACAAGATGAACACTGCACTAAAACTGGAACCGTTGATGGATGTGTCTAACAGAGCATAACTTTAACCAGCTGAAGGCATCGCAGGCAACATGATGTAAGAGAGATTACAGCATGGCATTTGAGTTAGAAAATGACTTTTAACAGGAGACGTAGTGTGATGGATGTGTGAGGGGGGGCTTCAGTAGTAATTTACAGCTGTGGTGCAGCTGCCATGGTCACAGCTTCCTCTGGCTCGTATCCAAACCCCACTGAGCAGAGTGATGCTCAAATAAGCTCCTCATTATCAAGTCTGAGGGAGAAGATTCAGGAAAGTACTGTACAGTAGTGTGGGGCAGCCTGTTTCCTGTCCTCACCCTCTGATAGACCCGTGGTCTTTGGATCTCACGCAGAGCAGGGGGTCTGCCCTTCAGGATCCGGTAAGGTCAAGGCACAGCGATAGAAAAAGAAACATTTGATGCATCTAGAGTGTTTTATTTACTATGATAGAAGTGTATCAACTTGATCCTGTGTTGCTCTTTCTTAAATTATAACCCATGTACCATAAAACTGCAAATAAAAGAATCCCACTTTGAGGCCCCGCCCCTTTTACAAGGCTCAAATGCATTTAGTATTGAAATACTTTGTGGATCCAAAATAAGGACAAAAAGCAGCAAGACACAAAACATTAAGAAGAAAGAAAGACAGAAAATGCTTGAATGCGGCCGTGATTTTTCACACTTAAATGTAATAGAAATCAAGTATATCCTCTGAAAATAACAAAACACAACAACAAATCAAAAAACACAATGACATTAACTCAAACTGGAAAAGGTAGGTACCTGCAGTCGACAAGGATCGTCGCTGATTGGACGAACGCAATGTCCGTCTTTTTAACTGGAAGCAGCATGCTTCCGCGAAAAACATGAGCGAAACCGGAGAGTCAGACTCTCTACTCTCAGAGAATATTCTGATGCAGGCCATACATATGAGGTGATATTGGATATGCTGTCAACCTTTCACAACATTCATATGAGTATCCGTACGCTAAAGACACGTTTAAAAGAAGCAGCTTTGTACAGACGGAACTATTCTCCACTAGCCGAGGTTCAGACTGAGCTGCAGGGCAACTCTTCGGCTATCGGACTATGTGGCAAGTTCTTCAACAAAAACACAAACTGTGTGAAAGGAGAAGTAGTAATGAGCTTGTTGAAACGATAAGTCCACATGGGACGGCTTTGAGAACACGCCGGAGGTTTACAAGACGCACGTATCATTCCATGAGTCTGAACTACAGATGGCATGCAGATGGCTATGACAAACAGAAACCCTTTGGATCGGCCCTCTCAGGATGTATAGACGGCTTTTCGATGAGAATAATGTGGCTTGTTTGTGGAAATACTAACAACAACCCATCTGTCATCGCGCACAATTATATTAATTGTATATTAAAAGTGTTGGTGTGATCCCAGTGAGATTCAGAACTGACCTCGGAACAGAACATGGGACAATGGCAGCAACACAATGTGCCCTCCGCCATGCACATACGGACTACTATGGAGGCTCGTCAAGACACAGTTACAGCTCATCAACAGGGAATCAGCATATCGAGTCCTGGTGGTCCTTTTTCAGAAGAGGAAGGTATGTAACTATGTATTACTAGTGATCAGATCAATTATTCAATATTCACTGTTATGAATTATTGTTTTCAGACCACTCTTTAAAATGCTGATAACATTCCTCATCTCAGCCCTCTAGATTATTCAATCAATTAAACATTTCTCCTCGTGTGTAAAAAACAACTTTGCATTTAATGTATTCCTAGGTCTCAGTTTTGGATGGACCTGTTTGGAGACCTAAGAGACTCTGGACACTTCAACGGTTGCCATGAACACCAGTGCTTACTGAGATTCTGCTTCAGTAATGTTCTGCAGAAAGACCTGGATGAATGTACGGACCTCTGGAACAAGCACAGGGTTCGACCATCCAGACTTGCCTCATGTCCTGGAGGGATTCCCTCACAGGTAATCCACATCAACTCAGAGTTAAATGATCATAAACTGAATATTGTATTATAACAAATTGCACTGCACTCGTTATGGTAACTATATTTGGATTATTGTACATTTTTGTAAATTATAGTATTTAATATAATTAATAGGCTAGTTGTCCTGCCTTTGTTTACTTTCACGTTTCTGTAGATCAACAAGCAAACACATCTTATTAACAATGGCCATTTCAAACTACATTTCTAAAATCTGGTTAAAAAACCTTTTCATAATTCTATAATTGTCTGAATTTGCAGGTTTGGTTCAAGGGACTGTGGATTTGCTGTTGAAGACAGGGAACTAAATGTGTTTCCGGAGGCCAGGCAAACAATTGATTCATGAGGTGACCCAGACATTCAGGTTTATCTACAACAGGCTGTGGAACAAAATGGATTACAGCAGCCACAAAATAGCTGGACTATAGATGTGGACTATACTGAAGCCCTTACCACATATTCCATGTTACAGTAAACCTATAGCTGAGAAATAATGTTTCTGCTTTAGCAGGAGATGGCTTTACATTACATACATTACTGACTGGACTGTAAGTGCTTATATTTTGGGAACTACTGAGTCTTAATTGTGAACTGACATATAAGTGGCATAAAGGGTTTTAATTGTTAATAAAAGGATGATCTACCAAAATTCTCAAATGTGGTCCTTTCAATTTTCAGGTTTGGTAACTGGAATTCTTGCAAGCACAAAATATTTGATTCTGTGTGAACTGATATCACTAAATAATTCACAACAAATTACACAATTGACATCATACACACCAGTATTTTACCCTCATAAAGGTATTTGTTTTATTTATTGAAAACCAACATGTGTTGCTGGAAGAAAATGCAGAATCATCATATTTGTTAGTAAATAAAATGTCACAGCATTTTTTTTTCGAATGAGAGTAAGCCATGAAAACAAAGAAACAGCAAAGGTTTGAAAACATCTAAATACATGAACAGATCTGGGGCCCGTTTCTGAAAGAAGGTTTTGTGTAAACTCTGAGTCAGTTCACCCTGAAATGAGGGAAACTCTGGGTATTCTGTTTCAGAAGAGGAGGTCACTCAAACCTGAGAAAGAGGGGTAACTCCAGCCCGTTTCAGAAGAGGAGGTCACTCAAACCTGAGAAAGAGGGGTAACTCCAGCCCGTTTCAGAGGGAGAGGTTACTTTACCTCTGAGTCAGTTACTATGGTAACTGAGTCTGTGAACCTAACCTGGTCTGGAGCTGGTTTTCTTCAGTGAACCCTGAGTTTCTCTCGGTCTCCTCTTTCAGAGCCAGAAACACCGTTTCATTTCTTCATTCTTTCATTCGGTCCGTATCACGCCGTGTTAGTGAAGATTCACCGTTTGTCTGAATGAGAATCCAGGTTGTTTTAATATATGTTTTAATATGATATGTTTTAATATGATATGTTTTAATATGATATGTTTTAATATGATATGTTAGGATGGCAATAGCCTACTACAGCGTATAAAACAAACTGTTTTATTGAACATGGCGTCTTTAAGTCGGTATGAAGGGGCTGCATTACTCCGTAGGGAATTAGAGCCGAGGCTACATTAACGTCAGGAGATGTTAATTTATAAACTAAACAGGATAAAGGTGAGAGGACATTTAGCCTATGTGTGTGAATACAACTTTATGTTGAGGATAAAGTTAATGCACATTTAAATAGACTCTGAATTAAGTTAACTGTAAATCTATATGAGCCTATTGTGTTATTATATTTAATTTTGAGCTGTTTAAAAGTCGATTTTCTTCTGCTGGATTGCATCTTAATGAAAATAAATTGTATAGGTTTAATTCATTCCATCAGTTTTGACCTGCAATATTATAATTCTGATTAAATATTAAATTAATAGACTTTACGAGCAGCTGTTTTCTCTTACACTCTCTCCTTTGCCGCTGCAGCAGTTTTACTTTTTTTCCTTCTTAAAACCTGTTCATATTCTCTGTATGGCCACATGAACATATTGATGCATTTCGAGATGGTTAAAGTAGGAGGATCTCTTTTTTACCGAAAACTCAGAGTTTCCCACCTGAGAGTAAATCAACTCAGAGCTCAGGGTCAGACTGAGGGTTTGTTCAACCTTCTTTCAGAAACGAGCCCCAGGTCTGTCAGTGACTGCCTCAGAGTCAAACAATGTTTATCAGCAGTCACAGGGGATAATACAATCACTCTTAATGGATGGAAAGTCTCGTGACCTCTTGCCACAACCACTGCAAACCACGGCCGTACATTTTCTGGGAGCCACAATTTGGGCAATACATCATGAATTTTAAATCTCCGCTTACTTCGTTGACATTTCTCTGCCGGCTCCAAAGGCGTATGAAGCATTTACTTCCGGTTAAAAAGACGGACATTGCTTTCGTCCAATCAGCGACGATCCTTGTCGACTGCAGGTACCTACCTTTTCTGGTTTAAGTTAATGTGGTTGTGTTTTTTGATTTGTCGTTGTGTTTTTTGATTTGTCGTTGTGTTTTTTGATTTGTCGTTGTGTTTTTTGATTTGTCGTTGTGTTTTTTGATTTGTCGTTGTGTTTTCTTATTTGTTGTTGTGTTTTGCACTTCAGGGCCACCGTAACAATGGGTGTAACACCCGAGTCCCACTGTCTGTGATGTTTTCAGAGTCCTATCTTCAGTTTGTTTACATCGCCCGGACGGCCGGCTGACTCCTCCCCTCGTGTATAAAAGTTGTTTAATTGAGGGACTAGAGAAAAGAAGAATAACATACTGTACTCACTGCTTAACTGTGTTTCTAGATCACGCTCATTTCAGGTAAATTTACATGCAGTGTGAAGATACGAGCAGAATAAAGATCGCTAGCATTAGCATGCTAACACAACAATGCAGCGCAAGTTGTTTTGGTTTCATGCTGGTGCTCAAGGGCGACATCTGCTGGATCAAAACATCACATATAAAGACTTTAAGATGATCTGTAGTTCATTTTGTTTGATGGATATCCTTAAGTCTTTAACACATTTAAGTATTCTTTTTGGTTTATATCTACGTGTGCACAGGTTCTGTTTGTAGATCATTAAAGGCCCGTCTTGTGTCGATGGCATTCCCAAACAAAGGCAGGGTCATCTCATAGACAGAAGTAAATCAAAGCCCGGATCATTCATAATAAAGAGCGAACCCCTAACCCCCCCCTAACCCGGCGCCCCGATGTTTACAATGTTTCATAGTAATTATGTCGATATGTCGCTAGCAACAACGCAGAACAAAAATGACATCAGTAACAAAACGGTACAGCCCGGGATGTATAGATGGAGAGAAGTTCAGATGGAAGAAGTGAAATATTTGAGAGTTAGAGCTCTTTTTAAAACGTAAGATAACCTTTGACCCATGTGAGTCGTGTTTCAAACTGAACTGCCGAACATTTAGCGTGTCGTTTTGTGGGGATTCGCTTCATCTCAGGGTTTCATTTCATTGTTTATTCTGCGTTTTAACTGTTGGCATCGCTCGACGGACATGTTGGACAAATGTAAGACAATTTACAAGCCAAGCAATCCCTCAGAAAGATAGATGGAACAATGCAGAGAAACAACGACTTGAAGCCTTTTGTCCTGGGAGAATGTGATTTACTGGATCTGTCTGAAGGCATTTGTTCTGGGATTGAAAGCGCTTGGCTGGTCACCCGCTCCGTCATTATATGAACACTATTTCCCCAGTTACCTCTCCATCATAAGCTCAGTGTTTTTTGCTACAAGCAGCCAGGAGTGTGTTCACCTCCCCCCCTCCCTCACCCGTTCACCCTCTCCCCTGGCTTTTCTTCTCTGTAAGCAGAATCCAGCGCCTCGTTCTCCTCGTGTTGCTGCGGGGCTTGGCAGCGTCACGCGTGGGAAGGCCTGGTGCCACCGAGGGGGGGACAGAGGACAGATGTGGCTTACATAATGATCAGCAAATCAGCTCTCTCAGCGGCCATAATCCCGCTACAGCATCCCCGCATACGTCTCCCCGCGGCCGCCCTCGTCCACCCTGCCATGCCAAGCTTTACTGAGCCAGGGAGGCTGGATGCCCGTTGTTCCTTCCCACTACTGGTTATAAAGAGCGAATCAATGAGCTCAGCAGGGGGAGCTTTTACAGCTCCACTGGAAGGCAATTATCAACATTTGTCAGCGAAGGGGACAATCAGACCACGGGATGATCGCTCAGGGTTCAAAAAGACAACAGTCCAATATGAGAGACTATAATGTGGAATCAAGTAGTCCAGCCGCTACGTGGGGATGTTGGACAGACACACACTCAGTGTCTGCTTCCTAATTGAATAACATGATGAATCTGCTTTAACCTGCTGCCTCACATCAGTGCAGCTAACAGAGACTAATGACAGGCGGCGGTTCACCTGAGGAGCGAAGAGATCTAACAATAGAGGCAGAAATGACTCATCAGATTTAAGATTCAGACGCTGAAAAAAAAGCCAGCAGCCCTTCACAGGGCCCATTCAGAAGCTCACACACCACTGGTGGGTAGAGCTGTCACGACTGCAGAATTTAAATACTGCACAGCACAGTACTACCTCAAACAATATCAAATCAAATCCACGGCCACAAAAATAGAAATCACAGATATATAGAAACCAACCATGGACCATTTCTTGTTTTGAATGACTATAATTATGGAAAGCAAATTTGTGCACACAGTCTTTTTTAAGGGTTTTATTTTGGGGCTCTTTCGGCCTAATTTTGAAAATAATCGTAGAAATGTGGGAACATAGGCACGCTCCCGGCCACCCACCTAGAGGACCACAGCATCCGCACATTGGGGTGCACACACCAACCACTAGACTACCGGCGCCCCTTGCACACTGTCGTAGTTGCAGAAAGACATTGGCAACATTTCAGTAATGACAGTGGCGATTCTAGAGTCTATTGGGGCTCTCCAACCAGCGTTCATCATCATCATGTCTTCCATTGTCCCGACGCTTACGCTTCTTTTTTTTCACTCCCAGACGGGTAATTCCTCTTCATTTTTCTTCTGTGACTTCCATTGACAAATGTTGGTTTTCAAAGGAGAGGGAGGGCTGTCAAATGGGGCCCCCTTAGGGAGGTATCCCACTGTCAAAATTTGCATATTTTGAGCCACTGCTCGGGTTTTAAAGTTTGTCAGCCCTTGGGGGCCCCCCTACTGGCCTGGGGCCCCAAGTAGTTGCCTGCCTTGCCTATTGACAAACAGCACCTCTGGGTAATGTGTGCAACATGGACAGTGTTCCTCTTCTGTTCTCTGTCTGATCGTAAGAGACTTAGACGAAACGTTTGAATCAATTTGAATTGAGAAACTTCAGGATTTGCAGAGCTGTGAATCTGCATGGACCACAGCTGCTCTCTCTGTTATGCTTGCAGCAGTTTGGGGTCACAGTATGTCTGAAGAACTTTTTGATATTATATTGTTAAAGTATGGAAAATCTGGACGACCGTTCCCTGCAGTGAGGGATTCTTTTATCATCAACCTTTTTGTTTTGCTAGCTGCTGTTGAGCAGATAAAAACTGCATTTTAAGAAAAACCATTACTTGAAAAATGGAGCCATGGATAAAAACTGTGTGCACAACTTCAGAAGCACTGTTTGTTCTCCCTCTCCAACAAGGACCTGACCAGCATGCAGTATATGTCTGAGATCCTCCTCACAAAAGGAGAAAAAGATGAGTGTGTAACCTTTTGCAGAAATGTTCCTTTGACTACTTTAGAATTAGGAGACTTGTTGACGCTGGTGACAAACTGAGTCTGAGTCAGAGTGGTAGATTTGTACAGCGGAGAAAGATTGAGTTATTTTCTCCTCAGCATGACACGTTCGTCATGAGCTTAATCCACATGTCAGTCACACATTGGTGCTTAAAAGCAACTTCTGGAAAATCTCGTTTCTACAGGCAGCCACAACAGTGAGTCACAAATAAGCGCTGTGTCACACTTTCCTAAAGGTTGACATCCAGCCTTTCTACATACAAGAGAAATATGACATTTCATGGCAGAACAATGATATATGATGAGGTGCTTTCTGCAAATATTTAACTGTTCAACTGTTATCATGATGACTAAAGGCTGTGGCTACATGTCTACACTGGAGAGGCTCATTTGTTACATGGTAGTTGAGATAAGTTTGTAAGGTTCCAAACGTCAACCTGGGAAGAGTTTTATTGATTTATTTGTTTCAAACCTGAAACATAACTCGGGTTAGACGACTTCCTGCAGCCGGTAAAGCTGCTAAACATGAGACAACGATGACACCGCTAAGGTAACATCAGTAACAGTAATGCCTTTAACAGAGGACTCAAACAATGGCTGAAATCAAAACAACAGTGCTCACATGAACAGCTTCTGACTGGTTTATTGTTTGATCATGCTGCCTTTGCTCTACAGTTTATGTCTATTTATTTATTCTCTCCTTATTGTTTTCTCTGCTTTATCACTTTTCTCCCTATCTTAATTGTTTTCCTTTCAGAAGCCTCCTGTGGACCGGTGTTGAGAACTAGCATGCTCGCTAAAACACTTAAACAATGCATCTGGTTCGTCCAATGTATCTGTGATGTCCATGCCAAATAAAGTCTGTTATTATTACATCTCAATCTGTTCTGAATAATATCTGCAGGGATGTACACTCTGCCGTTGGATTGTTGCTTTCCCATTAGCCGTGAGACAGATCATAAAACCTACTTGTTTGGACATGTAACCAGTTTGAAACAGCATCTTTTTCTCTTCTTAGCTTCCTCCATCTCCGTCCTCTTCCTCTTAGCATCAGCCGTCGTATCAAACATTACAGACGAGGCTAACTGGCTGCTTTGTAGCTGAAGGCTGCTGTGTGAACTAGTGCTATTAAGACAGAAGAGTTTTGACTATTGCGAGATTTCGGTCGATCTGGAGCCTAAATATCAAGTGATTCGATGAGTAACAGTAAAATAATCTCACACTTGAGGATTATCGGGACAAACTGTTTTTGTTACAAACCCTGAAGTGTGCTCTATAGGTGACAAAGACGCACAAGGATTTGGTTTAAATTTCTCTGTTGGAAAAGTACGAGGAGTTTCAACTAATGCCAGAATTTGGTCGATCTGGAATCTTAAATATGAAACGATTCGAGATCGGGGAGTCTCAGGCTTGATGGGGAGCAGTAAAATAATCGTCCTGAGACCTCGCACTGTTTGCAGCGAGCTCTGAAGCATGATCTGTTAGGTGACAAAGAAACCGACAAAGATTTGGTTGAAGATTGAGAACGCTGCTTTTATATCAACAAAGAGATTCATAATCTTGAGTGTTCAGTTTCATTCAAACTTGATTTTGTTTTTAAAGTGAGACTGCATTACTGTAATGTGAAGCTGTTATAAAAACATGTTAGGACAGAGATTTGATGAAGTGGCATGACACTAATATATAACTCTGAGGAGCTCTTAAAGCACATCCAACAAACAGCGTGCATTAATGCTGAGTCAGGGGGAACGAGGATTTGTCTCCAGCCCCAGTGAAGCCATTAATTGTGCTTTCATTCAGTCACACACAGCAGCTTGCCACATTTGCATTAGCTGCTGAAGCACGTAGGTGTTGTTGCAACATCGCTCAGCTTTAAATGCCATGTTTAGTAAGGGCGCTGCAGTACGTTGTGGTGTGTGTGTTTCAGGCGTGTCTGTTTGTCTTTTTAAGTCTGCCCTGCCCTGAATGTGCTAACATAAACCCAGGCTCAGACCGCAGGAGTTTTAAAACCTGACCCTGTTTGAAATGATGGGGTGGCATCACACATGAGGAGGATCTTCTCCATAATCTCAAACATGCTCACACTACAAGATATGAAAATAATGGCCATCACAGATTACAGGATCTTATTAAGATCATCGTGCCCGGATGAGGAACGCACCACCTCACATGACATCAGGTAAACAACGGAGCCAACAAACAAGTTTCAGGTGAAGAAATGTCCGGGCAGACGCAGACAACATGAGCGTCTGTTCTTCATCAAAAGCTGGAGGTCAGATTGTAAATGTCTGATGCATTACAGTTTTCCATCGCAGCTACTGTCCACTCACTGTCCTCCTTTGTCTCTCGCTGTTATTTAAGTGACACACGTCTTCCTCCAGACCCTTTCATGATGTACTCATCAAGATTTTTAAACTCTTTATGTGATTTTTCACACTTAAATATATAAATCAAGTATCTCCTCTGAAAATAACTCTGTGAGTCATGACTGTCTACAATGGGTGTAACACCCGAGTCCCACTGTCTGTGATGTTTTCAGAGTTTTCAGAGTCCTATCTTCACTTTGTTTACATCGCCCGGACGGCCGGCTGACTCCTCCCCTCGTGTATAAAAGTTGTTTAATTGAGGGACTAGAGAAAAGAAGAATAACATACTGTACTCACTGCTTAACTGTGTTTCTAGATCACGCTCATTTCAGGTAAATTTACATGCAGTGTGAAGATACGAGCATAATAAAGATCGCTAGCATTAGCATGCTAACACAACAATGCAGCGCTAGTTGTTTTGGTTTCATGCTGGAGCTCAAGGGCGACATCTGCTGGATCAAAAAAGTTGCATATTCTTCCTTTAAATAATATCAAACATGTTTGAAATAAGTCGGGGCGCCCGCGACGTTCTCCGAGCAGATCGGGGACGTTAAGATTGGATCTTTAAACGACTCACACTACGAGATAATCTGGGCAGATAATCAGTTTTGAGGGAACGACCCAATTGTCGGGAACGAGGAATCGGACCTCGAATCGGCCGGATTGTCCTGCAGGCTTTAAAAAAAAAGTAATCAAGGAACAACCCAGCCTGGAACACCACAGAGCACAGCTTTAGTCGACTGGCTTGTTTTCATCTAAGAAAAGGAAGAATATGCAAAAATGATTACTTAAGTGGAACTGAAAAATACATGTTGATATGTTTCATAACAGCCCAAAGTGTTAAAGGATTAGAGGTGTTATCCTGCGTGACTCTGCAGAACAGAAACCCAATCCGACGCATTGAGGTAGAGCAGCCCGCTGAGTGACAGGCGCGCTAATGTTGACATTAAACATGACGCTTCCTGCTTTTGTATCAGCTGCCACCTCATCCATATCCTGAGAGAAAATCCCAGCGTTTTACAGCTGGTTTCGTTTACCTCGTCCTCACCCACACAGCTCGTCTCTTCATGCATCGCTTTACAACTCTAATCAACGCCAATGAAAATATTTTACAAGGCGAGGGTTAAAAGGAAGAAGGACATTTCCCCTGACTGTGATCCAAGATGAAGACAGGTGGAGGAGGGGGTGGTGTGTATTTGTGTGTGTGTGTGTGTGTGTGTATGAAAATGATCAAAGCCTCGTAAAAGCTAACAGTGACATCACCTGCTGTTCTGGCGGGTTGCTCAGTAAGGAAGGCCACGGTCTAGCGGAGCAAAAAATGCAGCAATTTCTTCCAGGGACGGCGCGTCAATCTTCAAACAGCTGTTCAGGAGTTTCTTTAAAAAAAAAAAAAAAAAGTGCTGGGAGACTTTTAGAACCTTCTGCCTCTGTTCAAACGCTCCCTCTGAAGCTGTCTGAACTCCAGGAAACATCTTTTGTGCCGTGCTCTGTCAAAGCGAAAGGGAGTTGTCAAGTGGTGAGGCAAAGGGTCCTAATGGTACGACCATTAGAATCACTTTGGTGGGAAGAGGTGTGAGGAAAAAGCCAACAAAGCTTACACTGTGCAGACTGCAGCTGCCAAGGTCAGACTCCTCCAAAGCGTTCTGTTACATTTATACAGAAAGTCGAAGAAATCACCCGAAAGCATTCACTGCACAGTACTGCTGTCGTACTAGACGCAGGTCCTGGTCTTAAGATCTCTATGGATCAAAGGTTCCGGGTCTCGTCTTGGACTTCATCACAGTTAGAGAGACGGAACAGAAAACCCTTTTTTTTTACGTTTGTAA
>NC_083625.1:884185-909733 GCF_963584025.1 Labrus mixtus
ACACAAAATGTAGAAAAGGTGTAATGTAGGAGCTGTGCAGTGGACTATGAGAAAACATCTTAGTGTGTGTAACTACTCACAGAGTGCATGTAACCTTTAGCCTAACCCTAACCCATAACATAAAAGACGACAATGCCGCACAGGCCTGGCCTTTAATTGGCATCCTGGGATTAGCCTAATCATCTGAACATAAAAAAAGAGAGCAGCTCCATAACCCATGTGGCTGTAATTAAAAGGGCTGACTCCTCGCTCCGTATCCACAGGCTGTCTGCTGCACCTGTCCCTCATTTGGCTCCTCACACTGATCTGGGGCAGCACATCCCTGACAGGCATACAGAGCAGCTTCTGCACACGCTCAGTCGCTGCAGCAGCCAGCAGCGAGTCAAACGTCTGCCTTGTGTGCGAGGAAACCCGGGGAGGAAACACACTCCACCAAAGTCAGCCTGTGAACAAACACGTCTTTTTACCCGCTCACGCTGAGGTGTTTCATCCTCTCTCTCTCTCTCTCTCTCTCTCTCTCTCTCTCTCTCTCTCTCTCTCAGCTCTGACTGATAGAGTGCAACCGACTTAAGTCTGCAGCGAGTAACTCCACTTGTCTTTGCAAATGACTTTCATCCCTCAGTCTCCCTCGTTTCCAGAGGCTTTTACACATTAAAGGTGAAATCTAATTTCCCAGTCTGCTGGCGGTGCAGCTCGCTCGCCCTCAGCTGGGTGAGACTTCATCAGGTACTGACGTTAACAGCTCGTCTGATGATCACTCCATCCTGGAGCCCGACCGACTTCTGCTCCCTGCTGTGATGAAACCTCATGTCAACACGGGGTTGATTCTCCTTCATACTTTTGTTCCAAAGTGAAGTAAAGAAAGGGGCTGCTTGTTGGGACTGGATGGAGAAGTCTCTTTCATATTACTTTGTGAATTTAAACAGGAAGCGGCTGATAAATTCCATCAGATACATGTTCGGTCGGTCTCTACTCCGACACAGCAGTGAAGCCGTTTTGACTTTGTGTGTTCTTCCTCTGGCTCCGCCTTCCTCCATCAGTCTGGATTCCTCTGACACAGATACGCATAGCTTCTGTTTCTGCAGGATGTCGGAGCATGGCGCTTCAATCTACCACAGAGCAGATCGAGCAGGACGGGAAGTCAGACACCAAAAACAACATTAAAACATCCGGTTGATTTTCAGAATAAAACACTCCGTTTTGATGGTTCACAATAACGACCTTATGTGTGTTTTTCTGTTTCGGCTTTCTACAATTCACTTATCAGACTCTTTTATCCAAAGCGACATACATCAGAGAGTAAGAACAACACAAGCAAGGATCTAGAAAAAAGGGAACAATGTCAGTAAGAGCAAACGATCAGCTTTGAGTCTGATTGGACACACAGGTGCTGACAGGAAGTGATCAGAGGCAAAGCACAACATTGAGGGCAGTTCTTGAGAGCTCTAATCAGTATAGAAACCATCTTATAAGTCGTCGTTATCAAACAAAAACCATCGTCATTACCATCATCATCATCAATAATATGGAGACCATCATCATTAAGTTAGTAGGTATTCATGAAAGAGCTGGGTCTTTAGCTTTTTCTTAAAGGTGCAGAGGGACTCTGCAGATCACATGGAGTTTGGAAGTTCATTCCACCACCGGGGGGAGACTTCACTTTCAGTTTTTCAGAAGATTTTGCAAAGTTGACACACAAACATGACATCTCTGCTGGAAATGAGAGTGATGCTGTCATCTCGATCGTTTCAACCTGAATCCATCATGAGCACCGAGCAACACTTAGCAAAGTTACAGGAGCGAGGGTAAAACTTCAGTGTAATCGACCCTAATACACTCTCACAACTGTTAACACAAACCATGTTAAATGGTCTTAATCCTGCTCTCACAGCCGCTCTTAATTGCTCTTAACCTCCCAGGATTCATAGAGCTGATGTGATTTCCTTAATTGCAGAGAGCTCCCATTTCCCACTTGTTTGCAGAAAATTCACTGCAGCCTGAAATTACTCCCCGAATCCAAAAATGTGCCTGGAGGAGGCTCATTTCTCTGACGAGCGTGTTGCGGTGCGATCCGCACAACGAGCTGTGTTTTCTGTGAGGGCGGCCTGAATCCATTCGATTTCAATTTTATGTTTCTGTGCACTTTGGATTTACGCTTCCTGGAGGTGCAGCCTTGAGGTTCCCCGAGTGCTCTGAGAAACAACTGCTTGCTATTGGCAGAAAAAAACCCATCATTCCCTCTTCTGCTACACGATGTCATCGGAGCAGAAAAGAGAGATTCTTCACAGAACGCACGGGCTAAACGCTTACTCGACTTTTATGTTGATCAGAATAGCAGCAGAGAGGAGACAGGCAGCTGGAGGTCAAACAAGAACAGGGACCGGGGCCTTACAGACAACTGCACAGAGACATCAGAGTGTGGGACATTTACACGACTTCATGTAGGAGTAGGTTTAGTTCTAATGAAACTCTTCTGAAATGGAACACAGCCTTGACCATGCATTCATCGAGGTACATTATTTGTCAAGTGGCTGCATAATGAACGGCAAAATGCATAAACAGGAAGTCTTGCACAGTTCTCCTCTCAGTATGTGGCTGTGAAAATATTCACTTCTTGATAATAACACCGTCAGGCTGCAGAGCAAACGATTCCATTAAATTCCTTCATTTGGTCTTATCCTGTCCCAACACGCGCAGCCTAATTAATGAGTGCAATTGATGTTTCACCTTTCACAAGTTTGTTTATCTGAGTTTTTTCCACAGGCCTCGGGTTGTGAGCGGCATATTGAAACATTTCTTTACAGCGCTGCTTCCACACCTGCAGAAAACTTCTGGAAGACTCAGGAGGGTGAGCGTCATGTGTGAACACAAACAGCTGAATGTTTCTCCTCCAGCCTCCTCGTATTTATTCTGCAGAAAGTCAGAGTGAGCTGATGTGAGAACGCAGGAGGATATAATCAGGAGAATTCACCTGGAGCCAGTGGGAGGGGCCAGTGGGAGGGGCCAGTGGGAGGGGGTGGTGTGAGATGCATGTGTGAACAAAAATCATCACTGTCTGTGATGCTTTCAGAGTTTTCAGAGTCCTATCTTCACTTTGTTTACATCGCCCGGACGGCCGGCTGACTCCTCCCCTCGTGTATAAAAGTTGTTTAATTGAGGGACTAGAGAAAAGAAGAATAACATACTGTACTCACTGCTTAACTGTGTTTCTAGATCACGCTCATTTCAGGTAAATTTACATGCAGTGTGAAGATACGAGCAGAATAAAGATCGCTAGCATTAGCATGCTAACACAACAATGCAGCGCCAGTTGTTTTGGTTTCATGCTGGTGCTCAAGGGCGACATCTGCTGGATCAAATAAAGCCTTTAGAAGATTTAGAAACAAGCTGGCAGCAGCTCAGCTTGCAGCCCCCTCCTCACTTCCTGTGCAGATACAGGGGGCTGCAAATTGTTCCATTAAATGACTTATGGGGTCTAATCACGTCTCTGCACGCTCGCAGCCTAATCAATGCAGCCTATTACCAATATGTGTTCTTCAGAAGGATCTGAGCGCTTAAAGGGAATGAATAAAAAATCAAAGGGGTTGAATAGTTTTTGCCTCAAAAGGACAAATGTCAAACTTTGGATGTTTTTTTAAGGCCTGTGGGGGGCCCTGGAGGACAGAGGGGTCAGACAGATATCTGATTTGCATTGTGACTGTGGGGCAGGAATACATCACAAGCAGACAGCCGGGGACTGTTAAAAAATCAGACTGACGCACTGGGGGTGTTTATTCAGGAAAACCAGTTTGTTCTGGAATAATCATTTGCTTGGCAAGCTGTGGTTTGACAGTCTGTGACTTCTGAGGCAGAAATAAGAATCGGAAAGATGGTCTTTCAGCTGACATTTCTCCTTGTCCTCAGTGGTCCTACACAGATGTCCTTGTTTACTTTGAGCTCTGTTCATTAATAAGACCAGACTGTCGCTAACTGACCTTCCACTGCCTCTAAAAGCAGTACCTAGTGTGTGTGTGTGTGTGTGTGTGTGTGTGTGTGTGTGTGTGTGTGTGTGTGTGTGTGTGTGTGTGTGTGTGTGTGTGTGTGTGTGTGTGTGTGTGTGTGTGTGTGTGTGTGGGAGTCCGGGAGTGGACTGTGTCAGAGGCGAAAAAAGCACACAACATCCTGCAGTGATGAATGAACAGTAATCCAGCCTACAGTGTGTGGCTCATAACTGTAGCCTCCGGTGTACAGAAGCCTGTATGAGTCTCCTCTCTCTGTGACACAGCCGTGAATCTCAGCCAACTTTGCTTTCAGAAGCACACTTCATCTTCTGGACTTTTTTTCAGAGCGGTTTTTTATCCAGTTAAGGAGAGGAAGAAAAACCAGCAGCAAGCTGAACCTGAAGTGGGAATGCTGCACACAGAGTCTGTAGTTTAATCTATGTTATCTACACGTCGGTCTTGATCGATTATAGTCTGCCCCGACTGGGTGTGTTGTGATGCCGCAGCATCCCAGGAAGCTTTGAGGATGGGCGATGTAGGCTGCAATGTTCATCGCCCGAGTAGCATGAAACAATTTTCGCTTCATGGAGCGATGAGGATGGATTACTAGTCGGCAAAACACTTTATTAAACTAATATGTTGGACCTCAATGCTGGTGAAACGTTATGTAATATGGGTCATCCACTACTAGCTGGGGCTGTAGTTTAAGACCGGCCTTAGTCCGACATTGTTCCCCCGGAGACGCTGTAATCCCGTTTAGCTTTGTCAGATAAACTGTGCTGGATTTGTAGAGTTTCCTTGACTTTAAACTTGTCAGTAAACCTGAATTAGTAATTATGTCCACTCAGCTTTGGAAATAATCACCTAGGAATATCCCACAACAAAAAGGAGTAAATCCAAAACAGGAACAATGCAAGTCACTTGAGTTTATACTTAAAGGACCAATCAGTGAGCTGTGTAGAGAGTGAGATGATAAAGGTATCTTACTATCTGATCATTAAGGAAACATGTTGAAGTGCTGGCTTCTCTGACAACAATGCAGCAGCCAGTATGTCCTCCTTCTAACTTTAGATTCTGCTCCTGAATGCTCTGGATTTGTTTGAACCAGAGAAGGTAGGCGCTTTTAAGACACGCCCCCACACGGCCCCCGTTTTTGACGCCCCTCTGTTTGTCAGATATGAGAGCAGTTATCAGGTCAACAGGTGTTGCAGTGATGGAAGCGGTCAAGAGAAGTGGTTCAGATAGAAATGATTGTACCCGACCTAAAAAGCCTCTGCATGTTTCTAATAAGCTCCACGAGCAGAAACGTGCTCAAACTAGGATCAATATTGGAGATGCTTTTGAAAAATGGAGAGAGGTTAGAACACAGAAAGGTTTACAGACCCATGCAGAGCTGGATAAACACTGAAGCTTCAGAGTCCACCACATGGTGACCTGAGTGAGCATGGACTCTAGAGAGGAGGGGGGGGGGAGACAGCTCTCTCTTTAGAATTTAGACTGCAGTACCCATTTTAAACACTAGGGGGCAGAGTTACATACTGCTCCTTTAACACAAAAGGAAGTTACTTTTAAAGCTATAAATACCCAGAAACACTTACAGGAAGTTTGCCATATCGTGCGTGCACAAGTCTTCATCTTTTTAATACTTCCAGTCAGTCAGACAGTTAGCTCAGCGGCACAACAAGTCACACTATGACACCTCTTCTAATTCTACCCACTGCTCTCTTCTCTCACCTCCACTTAACCTGAGCGGCTGGAGCAGACAGGTGGAAGCTGAGTCACCTCTGCTCCAACAAGTGTCCTTAATAAGAAACAGGAAATGAGCAACTTAGCGTTCTGTCACTGTCACGACGGGGGAGCTCTGAGGGTAGCTCATGTTTGCTAAAGCAGTGAGAAATACTCAGTCAGGTTGGAAGCAGTTTTGTTAGCACAGTACAGACATTTAAATGATCAGAGAAAGACACTCTCATGTTGTCTTTGGGTTAGGACTGTCCATGGTTATCTGTAAATAAGAGAGGGCGGGTCTGTTTGGTGTTTGGTGTTAAAGGCAGGGTTGGTCATTTTCAGAAACTAGCATGATTTTGAAAGTAGCATTCCCTCAGTGCTCCGTCTGCACCCCCTCCCCTCTGTGCTCCCTCTAAAGCCACGCCCCCTCACTTACATGCACGAGCGCCCCCTTGTGTAAAAAACTGACGTTGTCTCATTCAGCGGTAAGTAAAGAGACAGGGAGGCGTCTGATTGGTTCATCAGATTGGTACCTCGTGGCAGACATTGGTTGAAGTTTTTACAGACTTACAAACTGATACAGATGATGGATTTTCTTTGTTCCTTTTTCAGAGAACCTGAGTTATTAATTTCTGTCAGGACCTAAAGACAATTTACACCAGAATCTTAAAAAGTGTTTCTGGAGGAAATGACCAACCCTGACTTTAAGATCAACTGTTTGTTTCACGTTGCAGTTGAACTTCCTGAACGAGTCTCCTGTTTGTTTGACCTCTCCACCTCGGCAGCAGACACGCCCCCAGATGGCTATTTATGCTATGCTAACCGACTTCAACAGGACATAAACAACATGAGGCAGAAATGATCTCAGCCCGGCTCCTAAATCGTCCTTTTTTGAATCAGTGGGTCACTGACTGAGAAAGCTGAAGTATAGCACGGCTCAGATTGAGACGGGTTTTCTTACATGAATATAAAGATTGTTAGAAAATATATAAAAGTTACTGTCATGAGGGAAAAGTGCAGAAGCCCTACATCACATATTTAATGAGCGAGGTAATTATCCCTTCATCTGGTATCTCTATCGATAATGAGCCCGGACGTGTCAGGACGTGTTAGTCTCACGTTACATGATTGACAGTTGACGGGCACGATGAACGAGCGCTGCACATTCCCAATTATTTGATCTGTTATTTTTGGCAAAAGCAATTTAGACAAACTAGTTTTTCCAATTTTAAATCTCTGCCTCTTTTTTTTTTTCTTTTTTGGTGCGGCCTTCTTCCTTTAAAGGCTCCGCTGTTATTAGAGAAAGTCGGCATCTTGTTTTTTTTAAATCGGCCCGTCCGTCCGTCCGTCCGTCTGTCTCTTATCAGACTGTTCTGTTAGCTTGACAGCTGTTATCACACACTTTGCTAATATGTAACAGGCTTTCCCCTCGGCCTCGCAGACGTCCTCTAATCCCCGTTCATAACAACTCCCTGTCATTTAAGACGTCAAACTTGAGCTCGAGGAGAGGTAATCCTCGCAGAAGATCTGTGCAGAATAAGCTGGCTTTTATCATTCACACAATTCAGCCTGCAAATTAGCCGGAGCTGCCGATAACAACAACAGCGCGCGGGGAAAAAAACACCAGGGAGGATTTTTTGATGGTGGATTTGTCAACATTCCCAGGCTGACAGATGAAATGATAACACACAAGTTATTGTTTGGAAAGCTTTTAAATGCTTGTAACAGGCAGTTTATAACACATGCTTTAAGGGTGTTCTGGATAAACTTCTACTATCACGCACGCACGCACGCACACACACACACACACACACACACACACACACACACACACACACACACACACACACACACACACACACACACACACACACACACACACACACACACACACACACACACACACACACACACACACACACACACACACACACACACACACACACACACACACACACACACACACACACACACACACACACACACACACACACACACACACACACACACACACACACACACACACACACACACACACACACACACACACACACACACACACACACACACACACACACACACACACACACCATCAGTGAAAGCCTCTATTCAGCAGATCTGCCTCATTTGAATTAGAGGAGCTGCTATTGTTTGCTTAATAGGGTCGGTTCTGGTGAGGTTTTTGAATTCTCATGAGGACCAACAAAAACCACACAGCGAGCTGCGGAGTGAGCCTCTCCATGATTCATCTCTTTTCCCCATTTTAAAAACATTTCCTTTGATGATTCAATTCGATCCAGTAACACAAGCGTCTGATTTACCCCCTAAAAAAATAACTAGAGGGGAACTTTAAAATCTTAACTACAGCTATGTTCTTCTGACTGTCGTATTCAGTCTCCAGTTCAGACATCTTCATTTTAAACACAGCTGAAACTTAAAGGTCCAATCAGTGAGCTGTGTAGAGAGTGAGATGATAAAGGTATCTTACTATCTGATCATTAAGGAAACATGTTGAAGTGCTGGCTTCTCTGACAACAATGCAGCAGCCAGTATGTCCTCCTTCTAACTTTAGATTCTGCTCCTGAATGCTCTGGATTTGTTTGGACCAGAGAAGGTAGACGCTTTTAAGACACGCCCCCCCCCCCCCCCCCCCCCCCACACACACACACACACGGCCGTTTTGGACGCCCCTCGGTTTGTCAGATATGAGAGCAGTTATCAGGTCAACAGGTGTTGCAGTGATGGAAGCGGGCAAGAGAAGTGGTTCAGATAGAAGTGATTGTACCCGACCTAAAAAGCCTCTGCATGTTTCTAATAAGCTCCACGACCAGAAACGTGCTCAAACTAGGATCAATATTGGAGATGCTTTTGAAAAATGGAGAGAGGTTAGAACACAGAAAGGTTTACAGACCCATGCAGAGCTGGATAAACACTGAAGCTTCAGAGTCCACCACATGGTGACCTGAGTGAGCATGGACTCTAGAGAGGGGGGGGGGAGACAGCTCTCTATGATGTTTAGAATTTAGACTGCAGTACCCATTTTAAACACTAGGGGGCAGAGTTACATACTGCTCCTTTAACAAGACAGGAAGTTACTTTTAAAGCTATAAATACAGAGAAACACTTACAGGCCCCACACGGTTGTTTTGGACGCCCCTCGGTTTGCCAGATATGAGACCAGTTATCAGGTCAAACCAACAGTGACTATTTCAATATTCTAAAATCCAGGCCCATTCCTTGCCGTTACAGAAAACACACTGCTGTTGTCCCGAGATAATGACAGACAGGTTGAGACAAACCCAACAAATATAAGCTACTTGTTACTACAGGAAAACCGAGGGATGTATGTCTTCTTAGGGCTTCCGTAGATCTGGGCTCTTAAAGCACAGTATGTAAACTCCACCACCGGGGGGGGCTGTCAACCAAAACAATAACAAAAGACGACATCGAGGCTGGAGGGGAATCATGGGAGTTCTCTCTACTACCCCCCTATTTGAGGTAATGTAAGTACATAGAGAATATACTGTATAAAAATATAGGTTTATGGTGCGTTCCATTTGATATCGGAAGTGGTAAATTTCCAATTTGCCGGTCTAATACGTCATCAGGAAACCTTCGGAGAACCTTCAGTAGCTCTCGTTAAAATCCAACATGGCTGCAACCTGATTAGCAGCTTAATCCTCTCTGTGTTTACTCAAATCATCGTTAAAGTTCTATCTGTGACCATGTTGTCCTGTTGTTTTAACGCACAAACTATTATAATGTGTTGTTATAACCTGGTGTTAGCTAACAAAACAAAGGTACTACTGGAGGCGTCCATGTTGCCAGGGGCGATGCACGCACTGCTTGGGGCGCCCTACTGGTCTGGGGCCCTGAAGCAGTGGCCGAAAATGTGCACACTTTGCATTGCACGCAACGATGGTAGGAACCCTCCCTAAGGGGGCCCCATTGACAGCACTGACTCTGACTCCCCGGTTGAATGTTGGTTAGCGAGCCCCCCCAAATTGATTTAGGGCCCCATCCGACTCCAGAATCTGCCCTGCATGATGCTTGTGCGACTTGTTGCTAACTCACAACTGGTACTCGGTTAGCTCGGGTGTTACTACAGATTAATACACACACACACACACACACACACACACACACACACACACACACACACACACACACACACACACACACACACACACGCTAACAAAGGCCATCAGTGTGTCACAAAGGGCTTTATGCATCATATGAAAACACATGATTAACGCCTTTGAATCCAAACCAGTGACCACTTTAATTCATGAGCATAAAAAAAGACCCCTTCATTGCACCTTTAAAACGTGTGCTGACGTATGTCTGTCCGTCGACCTGTGAACGCATCACCGCCTGCTCCACACATTTTGACAACTTCCTGAAGTCCGTGTTATTGTAACTTCACTGCGACGCCCTCAGCTCCGGGTTAGCTACGTGGCTGCCTGTTCATCCTGCTCCATAACCACTGAGCCACCATGCTGACATGGTGCTGCGAGAAGGTCCATTTTGCATCACACACACACAACAACACACACACACACACACACATACACACACACACCAGCAGACACAGTATGGGAATGCAAAGGTTGGTTGTTATGTGCGTAAAAGGTTGAGGAGAGAGAGAGAAGTCCACAGCCGAACAGCAGTCTCTCTCCCTCCTCTGAACGTTTGAAGGGTTTTTTAGGAAATGGCGAGACAGCCGATAAAGAGCCGTGCAGCTCCATGAAGCCACCCGGAGCTGGACCCCTACCTGAATCGGGGGGATGCCGCCCGGACCGTCCACTGATTCGGGCGAGTTGTCGAACACTCGGTCCCGGTACAAAGACCACAGCCCGACGTTAGGGAGGAAGAGAAGAGCCGCTATGAGCAGCCCGGCGAACTGCAGCAGCCGCTTCTCTTTCCGCCTCATCTCTCCGGGGGGAGAAAAGCGTGAGAAGAAGAAGAAGCGGTGGAAAGTAGCGGGTCCCGAAACCCCCACGCTGTTCCAGGCGGAGGCAACTTTCACTCTGACTCGGTGGGGGTGGGGGGGGGGGGGGGGGGGACGGACACCGGCGCTGTCTGTGACGCGCAGAGGCGGCGAGGTCTGCCGCTAGGGGGAGCGGAAGGGTGCGCTTCCGCCGGAGCAAAGGGTGCGGAGGAGGGGGGGGGGGGGTGACGACACTCTAAAAGAAGCAGTTTACCCCCCCTCACCTCCCCTCCCCTTGTTTATTACAGCATGTACACTACATAGATAAATAAAAAATAAACGGAGAGGGAAAAAGTTCTATGACTTGCTGACTACTCGTGCTGCTTTCAGATGCAGCTCGGAAATATGAAACACGCTGTGTTCAAAGGGCAACACATGAGGTGAGATTCAACTTTATTGTCATTACACATATACAAGTATAGAGTAACGAAATGAGGTTTGACATCTCACCAGAAGTGCAATAAGCAGAAAGTGCAAGAATCTGTGCTATGTACAGTAATTACTAAATGTACAGATGTAGACTAAAAAAAAGTGAATTATTGGGTATATGTGGCTGGATTAATGGGATGCTATAAATATAAATATAAGTATATTCTTCAGATTATAATATACAGATTAAGGTGCAGTGAGCATGCTATACTAGATTACAGATAATATACAGAATATGGACATGTTGTACAGGTCGATAACTTATTGAGGTGATATGAACATACTGTAATACAATAATACAGGGGGATGAGAGATGTGTGTGTATGACCAGGAGGAGTGAACTACTGGTTTGATTTTTAGGCTTTTTAAGACAAGGCAGTTTACATAACAAGGAAGAAGAAACATTAGATATTTATAATGGAATGATTAGGAGAGCAATGGTCAAATGATGAAACAAATTTAAAAAAGACAAAGTTGATTAAAACTGTACTGGAACGTGTTCATTGAAAATACATTCTTAATAAAACCAAAATTAGGTGAACAGACAAAATAGCACGAAAGGGGCAATGATTTCTATTTATCACATTCATTAATCACACCCATTCATTGTTGTGATTTGTAGTATCTGTCAAAATAACGTGAAGAATAAAACAAAACACTCTCACACGCACGCACGCACACACACACACACACACGCACGCACACGCACACACACACACGCACGCACGCACGCACGCACGCACGCACACACAGACACACGCACGCACGCACGCACACACACACGCACGCACGCACACGCACGCACGCACGCACGCGCACGCACGCACACACACGCACGCACGCACGCACGCACGCACACGCACGCACGCACGCACGCACACGCACACACGCACGCACGCACGCACGCACACACACACACACACACACACACCTGTTTAAAATAATATTAGAGACTAACAAAAGTTTTGGAGTCAGTGTGCATACATGAATAAAACAGAATGAGATCGTATTTCTTCTTATAAATTGATATGCAGGGGCGGTAATAGCCTAGTGGTTATGCCGAATGCCCCATGTCCTTTTTGCAGCGGGTGTGGGTTCAAATCCGACCGCTGCCCTTTGCTGCATGTCATCCCCCTCTCTCTCTCCTCCCTACATTTTGAGTCTCTCTTCAGCTGGCCTCTCTAATAAAAGCAAAAAGGCCCCCCAAAAATAATTTGAATAAAAAAATGTCACAATTTCAGGCAGGGGAAAAAAAACAGTCTGAGCGTGCAGAGGTCTTAAACTGTCAAATTCTGCTGCCACATCGTGCAGTGTGTACTTTCAATCTGCTGCCTAACTAACCGAACTTGACTTTAAGCAGAAGTATGGATGTTGGACCCCCACAGAGGGGATCTGGTATGTCTGTTACACTCCTTTAGTAGCATGTTGCTGGAGTTGTTTTGGCCCATGTGTCTGCAGGGTCGCTGCAAATCAATACAAAGATGTTCTAAGTGATCCCCTTTATCCTTTGATGAAACATTTCTGTGCTGGCTCAGGATCGCTTTCTTCAGGATAACAATGTCCTCATCCAAAGGGGGGGGGGGGGGGTAGCTTAACGCTTGATGAGCATGAAATAGTGTGACCCTCACAGCATCTGTATTCTGCTCAATCTAAGAGGGAGTTAAAGAAACGATTTGCCGAGCAGATATTCTGCCTTTAAGATTTCCGTTTGTTCCATTTACAACATGCTGCTGCTCAGAATTTGACAAATAACTCAAACTCTGTGTGACACAGCACAACTGAAGTGTTTCACCCATCTAAAATAAAAATCTCAGATGCAGTCGCGGCGGTGCTGAAAATGTCATCAAACAGGCCGCTTCTGAAGGAGGAACTTACTGATCCAGTGAGATCCAAACAACAACAACAACAACAAACAATCTGCTCCTTCAGGTTCCTCCTGCAGCTGAGCCCGAGCCTGCAGACGATCGCGAGATAAAGTTTAGTTGTGTCTCTGACAGAAATCCGAGCAGCCCATCCCGTCTATTCTGTGAGCAAAGACAAAGTCAGTGTGTTTGTGAAGCGCCTGTAAGCCTGTGTGAGGGTGCGTTCTCATGCCTGCTCCTTGTTTTGGAGGAAAAAACAGATCCAGGGTGATAGGAGGCTGAATAAGTTTTATTTTCAGATCAAACTGAGGAGTGAGAAGGATGTGACAGTGAAGACATGACCTCCTTTAGAAGCTTCATAATTAACTCCTTGTTTACCATTTATTTCATCAGCAATCGTAAAAACTTTCACCAACTGATGATCTAAGAGAGAACCAGGACAGGCTTGTTGTGAAAAGAGGTTTCTATAGGAGTCATATGGAGAAAGACTGTTTTGATCTTACAGTTGTACAAATACTACTAACAGTCAGTGTGTTTACATGGGACAGCTTGATAAAGCCATATACCGATGTGCTACTCCAACAGACAGCTGTCACTTGTCTGAGTTTATCTGCCGATCAGAGAATCGTATAAATGGCCGGAGCATGGCTGACTCCTCTACGCTATGTGGCGCTGTACCCCTTTCAACACGTGGTTATAGAGCCACTTCCTGTTGACCTAAACGTCACAGCAACAACAAACTATCTGGCGGCGTTCAAACAAAGATGGCGTACGAGGAGATGGACGACGCTACAGCTACATACATTATTTACATTCTAATAATTCATATTAGAAGAACAGCGGATCTTTTGGCTGCAGCGATAACAGCAGAAGGACGTCGTTTCCGGGCAACAACACTACTACTTATTATGTCGTCTCCTTCCACTTCCGAGTGAAAGCCCCGGCGGAAATTCTCGAGCATGCGCAGAACGGGAAATCCGATTCCAATACGATGACTGAGTTTACACGCCGTTAGTTTGCTGACTATGAACGACTTATTGAGGTGTTCTTTTCCGATGATGAGATGTCCGTTATGGTCAGATGTAGGTCGGACTAAGAAGTTTACATGCATTTAAAAAGTCCAAACAGTGTCTGATACGATCAGAAATTTGAATATCTGGCGCCATGTAGCCCTACTGAGTGATCTATTCTGTATGAGATGTGAACAGCAGGTTAAGATAAGACTTCCTGAATAAACACTTCAACATCTTCTGTTTCCATTTGACAGAAAATCCCTGTGAATTTGGCAAAATTTTGCATGCACAAGTAAGACCAAATTTATCTTAATTTTCACTTTTTTTCACCTTTGCTCAGACTCATAATCCCTGCAATGAATGGAATGAATTCCCACAGACACAAACAGATTTTTCATTTTTCATTTTCGTTTAAATGCCAGTGGATTTTTTGTGTGTGATTTCCAACAAAATCAAACAGCTGTGATGTTCTTGTGTGCCCTGACCCATGATTTATTGGATATGAATTTTGCAATTTTTAGAAGGGTAAAAGAAGCTATTTTCATTTTCATTTTTTTTCTGCCGTGATAATTGCCCGCTGACTTTCCTTTCTTCAGTGTTTGTTGCGTCATTGTTATACCCGCTGTCTGAAAGCACCGCACTACAGCTGCTTCTGTGTCGGTGCATGCAACCTGCAGAGTTATGGATTTAAAAAACGCTCTGCAAAAAAAAAAAAAATCAATGCAAGTCCAGACGGAGGAGTCAGGCTGACACACAAGGAGGCATCAAGTGCATGTGCAGAAATGAAAAATGTGAATTTTTTTTTTTTCTTGTAGAGAATCACAGTCCGAGGCCTTTCTTAGCAGAAAAAAAACCCGGAGCAAAGGTGGATTCATATTGAGGTGTACGCTGTGTGTGAAGACTACATCCATGTACCACACTAGGTGGTATGAGAACTGGAGCATCTGTTTTCACCTGCTGGAGAAGTTTGGAGTAATGATGAAATAAATGAACCACTTTGCAATGAAATGAAAATGTGAGAGGGTTGAAAAAAAAAAGAATCTGGACAGATATTTTTGCAGATATGTACTCATTAGTACATAATGTATTTTCTTCATGTTATCAAGGTGTGTGACATCAAGCACTAGGGGAAGTTCAATTTTACACTCCGTTATTGAGACATGCTGCACACACACAGGCTGAAACACACACACATGCACACACAGGTTATAGACATGCACTTTAAGAGAGAAGTCCGAGTGAGGGGGGGCTGCAGATGAAAAAGCGCCTGAGTAGTTTGGAGTTCTGTGCCTTGCTCAAGGGCACCTCTGCAGTGCTCATGAAGTGAACTGGCACCGCTCCAGCTACCAGCTTGGTCGGCACTGGGACTTGGACCAGGGACCCTCCGGTTCTCTACACATTGAGCTACTGCAGCCCCCTAAACATGTCCGCCTTTGTCCCCTCTTTGCACGGCCGCTCACTGTGAAGACCAGCAGATCGGCATGGAGCCTTTGAACCGATCGAGCTCAACCCCACGTTTATATAAAAGCAAAACAAAGAACTTACAGTGCTTAACTTTTCAAACACAACGACTCAGCGAGGAAAACAAAAAGCTTAATTTTCATCCTACAACTCATATCAGCAGAGAAAGAAAAACGGTGCAAAGAAGGAATAAAAGAAGGACTTTTGCACCTTCAAAGACTCAAACTTTACAAGATCCCCACTTGACATTTCTGAGTCCGGTTGCTGAAGCTTCAGTTAAGCTTCACCTGAAGTGTATATCACATGAAGTTAAGCCCCTGGGACGGATTTCCTAAGATGACTGCTGTCCTCCAGCTCTGGGTCATCCTTTATGACATCACTCTTCTAAACTGTCCATCGACTTAAACCTGGAGAACGATCAGTGGATGTTTTCCTTCAATCAGATCCGACTGAACATTTGGAAGGTATTGACATAACTTACGTCATCACAGGTTTGATGTTGTGATCTCTGTCCCTGTTGTGTTGTCGGCTGTAGATTATTCTGTGTGTGTGTGTTTATTGATGCTGCACCCGTGTGTTTAAAAAGGAGTGTATGTTTTTGTTTCTGTGGCTGTTTGAGGTGAGGTGAGGAGTCATGTTTGTCACTCTCTGGGATTAATTAAGTATTTCTGATTCTGATTCTGATTGATCTTCAGTTTTTAGAATAAACTACTCGGAGTGTTTTCATAATTTAAGTCAATATGTGAAAATCTTATTGCTCTATTCAGTCCGGTGGCTGGGAAGTGCAAAACAAATTTACAAGTGGCTGAACATGTTTAGCAGACCCCAAACAAATTTAGAAACGACAGAATTTTTTTTATTTTTTTTATTTTTTTTATTGTTATAAGGTGAACAAGTACAAAACAAAAATGTGCACATAGACATGAAAATTAAAGTAACGGCAAATAAACAAAAACAGGCAAAACAGAAATAAACAAAACAAAATCAAAAATACGCAAAACATTAGCAAAGACAAATATACAATTAAAGTAGATATAATCTAAGTCTTACTTGTGCATGCAATAAGTAGTTAGTTGAGGTAGTGTATAAGAAAAGTGTGAATGTGTGTGTGGCAGTGTAATGCATTAAAGTGAGTTGGAAGTAGCAAAAAAAATAAACAGAAACAAAATTGAAGATAATTGAGAGGGAAAAAAAGATATATGTGTCAACATTAATGGAAAGAAGAAAATTTAACATATATTTATATTTATATAAAAATAATCAAATAAAATGTTTGGTATTAATGTGGCATCATAAAAAAAGAGTGAAGAAAAGAAGAAGAGAACAGGGAAAAAATAAAAAATAAAAATAAAAATAAAAACAACAGAATCTTGATGGAAAGGGAAAGTATCAAATGCAGGAAATGACCCTGAAGTGCATATCTGGTCCTTCTGTCTCATCGGTGTCCTTCAAAAGTTTGAGCGACCGTCCACACAAAAAGCAAAAACTGAATAATCTGGCTCAAATGAGTTCCACAAAATGGGAAAAAGATCTTTCTGTCACCACAAACTCTGTTTCACTCTGTATCACTGTCCACCAAGTCCTTCTGCCAAAACAACCAAAATGACCGAACACTCAGTCATTTCCTGGTCACTTCCTGTATTTTGCACGTTCCCTTTCCGACCAGATTCTGTCGTTTGTGAATTTGACTCAGCGCATGTAAAAGTGATTTTGTTTTGTAATTTTGTTTTATAAAATTTGAAAATTATTTTCAAAATGTAAATCTGTCTCTCATTTTCTAACAGTGTTTCACACTTTGCAATTTTGTTTTGCACTTCCCAGCCACCGTAGTTCAAAGATGTCTGCACAAAAAATCATTAATACGTCAGTGGTTGAGTGTTACCTGGACTATAACGTTGCTCTAAAACAGGTGAAGCATTCCTCACAGTTTTCATCAGAAGTTTGGAGAACACAACATCACATTTTTTGTTCTCGTATGTTTTAGAAAACAAACATTACCTCCTCTCTGCTCTGCTCGTGTTTTGTAACTTGGCTTGGCCGTGCATTAAAAACATCTTTCCGCAGAATCAATAGCTTTTATTTACCTGACCCCGGGCGGCACTGTCAGACTATTGTGTGCTGAAGTGGACTGATGCTTACTAATCATTATCAGCCATGACTCGATGCCAGAATGAACACAGCTAATGGCTTTCAGCTCACAACAGTCAATCACTGGTGTGTGGGCAGGAGGAATAAAAGGCCAACAGGATGCTCTGCTTTCATGCTCTGCAAATTACCTTGATTCTTTTTTTTTTTTCTCCTCATCCTCTTTTCAAATCCACACTGACGCCTGCGACGCGAGCAGCAGTGGTTATAAATCGAGAGGATGCCGCTCCATCGAGGAAAATCCCCACAACATTCAGAGGGTTGCAGGGTTCATCCATAATTCATGCTCCAGGACTCTGAACAGATTGAATTGTCACAGCGGAGACGAGGAGAACGAGGCTGGAATGAACTGATCTCTGTCTCTGTGAGTCCTGAGCAGGAATAGAGGGAGCAGGATTAGTACACAACACATCCCGAGCACACGTCCACTTTCATCATGTGACTAATCCCTGACCTCTGTGACCCAGAACATGTCGGCATGTCAGACGCCAGCACAAATATAGACCAAGAGCTACGACAGGCTGGGTCATGATACCCAGATTAGAGAGGGGGGGTCTGTTAGAATTTAGTGACGTGATGAAATTAACAGTTTTAGAAGAAGAAAACACCAGAACAGTCTTATTATCTGACCTGACAGGAACATTTACTGCATGCATGTCTCTATGTCAAGTCTGGGATTAGAGAAGCTTGACATCTTTAACCCCAAACCCAGAATCTTACTTAATCATAAATTTATTTTGACTACTCATAAGTAAGTTTGTTTTTGTCTTAATGCTCGATGATATCTGCCCTGGTAGACATTTTGGATAACCAAATCCCCTCGCCCTCTCATTTACAAATTCAAGATGATCTGTGTGTACGGCGTTCTGTCTCTGCTGTGGTTTTGCTCCTTCCAGTGGCGCCTGGCCTACCCCCACTGGGTCCATTTCTGAAGTGTATGGGCAGCCATGAGCAGCTGGACTCACTCAGGAGAACTACAAGATCACAGGAAGAACTACAAGGTCACAAGAGAACTACAAGATCACAGGAAGAACTACAAGATCACAAGAGAACTACAAGACCACAGGAAGAACTACAAGATCACAAGAGAACTACAAGATCACAAGAGAACTACAAGATCACAGGAAGAACTACAAGATCACAAGAGAACTACAAGATCACAAGAGAACTACAAGATCACAAGAGAACTACAAGATCACAAGAGAACTACAAGACCACAGGAAGAACTACAAGATCACAAGAGAACTACAAGATCACAAGAGAACTACAAGACCACAGGAAGAACTACAAGATCACAAGAGAACTACAAGATCACAAGAGAACTACAAGATCACAGGAAGAACTACAAGATCACAAGAGAACTACAAGATCACAAGAGAACTACAAGATCACAGGAAGAACTACAAGATCACAAGAGAACTACAAGATCACAAGAGAACTACAAGATCACAGGAAGAACTACAAGATCACAAGAGAACTACAAGATCACAAGAGAACTACAAGACCACAGGAAGAACTACAAGATCACAAGAGAACTACAAGATCACAAGAGAACTACAAGATCACAGGAAGAACTACAAGATCACAAGAGAACTACAAGATCATAAGAGAACTACAAGATCACAAGAGAACTACAAGATCACAAGAGAACTACAAGATCACAAGAGAACTACAAGATCAGAGGAGAACTACAAGATCAGAGGAGAACTACAAGATCAGAGGAGAACTACAAGATCACAAGAGAACTACAAGATCAGAGGAGAACTACAAGATCAGAGGAGAACTACAAGATCACAAGAGAACTACAAGATCACAAGAGAACTACAAGATCAGAGGAGAACTACAAGATCACAAGAGAACTACAAGATCACAAGAGAACTACAAGATCACAAGAGAACTACAAGACCACAAGAGAACTACAAAATCACAAGAGAACTACAAGATCACATGATGTGGAGTATATCGTGTTTTATTTTGAAATTGACCTGAGATCTTCTATGCCTTCCATTGTCAGACTTCCTGTCTTGCTCCACTTGATCTGTTCGGCTTGACGCCGACTTGCAGCAGGCTCGTTCAGAAAGGTAAAGGCTCAACTGTGCTTTACATCAGATACCCATACGGACAGAGCCTGTGGTACCTGACATATTGCAGCAAAACAACGCTGCCCAGGATCCACAGGGGACAGAGATTTAAAAACTGAACTGACAATGTGCCAAAATGTCTGTTTACTGATAAACAGAATCTGGTTATAGAAATGAAATGGAGGGGAAAAGGACGTCTTGACATTGTTACAGCCTCCATGTGACTTCTACATCTGTTCATAATCCCATTATACTCCAAAGATATCCAAAGGCTTGTGTGTGTGTGTGTGTGTGTGTGTGTGTATATACCTTCATTATCCCCAGATGCCTCACCTGGTTTAATCTGCCCATTAAGCTCATATGATCCTATAAACAGAGATGCACATGAGATGCCGATCTGCTAATGGAAGCTCTGCTCAGTTTGAGCCTGTGTTTCATGTTTCATGTTTCATGTTTCATGTTTCATGTTTCCTCCTGATGAGGAGCAAAGAATCACCTTCCTCCTGCTAGGAAACTAATCAATGATATGTCCATGACTGACAGCTGCACTGGACAGTCTGTATTAATATATAACTCTGTGTGTGTAGGACAGACTGTGTATTGGAATGAGAGCTATCCCTCTCTCAGCCCTCTGTCCCATTCAAAACTCATTTTGAATGGATCAGAAAATGCCTTGATAATAAATTTAGGAGAAGGTGTATTCTGTTTTGCATCCTGTTTTTGTGTGGAAGAAGCTCAGTGGAAATGTGTCAGGCACAACCGAGAGCTTTAAGTTCATTTGCCATTTAAACAACATGAGTGCTGGGCGTTAAAATGACAACTGCGTCGGAAGGTAAATAGAAGAAAAAAAAGACCCCTGCTTTGTGCGCCAAGACACCTTGCATCAGGCGTACGATAGGGCGCTTAATCTCTGATATTTGAGATCTTTGGTCACTTTGGATTCGATGCATTTCAGGGGTGAAGTTGTAATATTTTTGCATTTTTCATTTGGTTCAGTTTACTTTCACACCGCACTTTGTCCAGTGCATGAGAACCTGTCACATGTTGTGTACTGTAGCCACCCGCCACTAGTTGGGGCTGTATAGCTCCAGTCAGTGGCTGCTGCCATCCGGCCTGATGCTGAACTCTGACCCCTGGAATGAACAACAGGACAGTGGAAGGATGTGGTCCTGTAGCGGGGCGCAGTTAGGAATTCAAAGGCATGTGGTCGTTAACCTGCAAGGAGGACTGAAGGCTGGTGTTCCTAAAGTAAGCCACGCTCTGCAAAACCAATTTGACAGTGTTAACAGACGGGCAAATTCAACCCACAATGCACTGCTCTTTGGTTCACTTCCCTTGTTTTGAAGGTTGACCCCAGTTATTAATTTTGTCCTGATCAGAGTTCATTTGAGGAGTTAGTTTCAAATGGCTCAGTTGTGAATGCATTCTTCAAAGGACCTGCTGAAGAATGTTTGCTCATCAGAATACATATTAAAGGTCTCCGCTTCTCCAGTTCAAAGAGTTGATAATGTATGACATCATAGCAGACTGCAACAGGAAGCTCTGAGACAGTTTGTGCTCCCCTCACATGCAGTTACAAAAAGCACCCGAGGCGATCAGTCAGGCATTTTAGAAACCTCCCCGATGCCGTACCATGCCGCCACCTGTCCATTAAAGCCATATCATCTGCTGGATATTGATGCAATAAAAAGGCCACAGTAGAAGTGCCTGATTAGATGGGAACATCTGCTCCACATGGAGGGTTTTGGCAGTGAACGCCGTCCTCTGCCTTCACCATCACAATGTAACACGGCTGTCTCCGTCGAGAGGTGGCGGTTCAGATTTACTGTCGGCATCTGGACCTCTTGTTGTTTGACGGTTTGATTCACTCTAATCTGTGTCGAGGTTTTATGAGCTGGAGAACTGCGGAGTGATTCTGATGAAATTATCGACGCCGCTACAGAAAAAGGAATCCATCCATATTTCATCTTATTACATCGTATGGATTTATTGAGCGTGTGCACTCAAACAGGAACGCTGACATTTGAAGACAAACATTGCAGGACTTGTTCTTCACTGTAGGAGCTGCTGATTGAAAGTGTTCCAGTGTACTGAATACACAGATCAATTAATATCGATGTGATCATCTGTTGCTGTGTCTCAGGATGCTTTAAAGTGAGAGAGCGTTTGAAAACGTGCAGATTGTTAAAGCAACAGTCTGGAAGATCTCAGATGTGTACAAGTGCATATTGGGTTGTTTGGTAAATAGGTTAATTAAATTGTTTCCTCTGTTAAAAGGAAGAATATGTGATTTTTTGATCCAGCAGATGTCGCCCTTGAGCTCCAGCATGAAACCAAAACAACTCGTGCTGCATTGTTGTGTTAGCATGCTAATGCTAGCGATCTTTATTCTGCTCGTATCTTCACACTGCATGTAAATTTACCTGAAATGAGCGTGATCTAGAAACACAGTTAAGCAGTGAGTACAGTATGTTATTCTTCTTTTCTCTAGTCCCTCAATTAAACAACTTTTATACGTGAGGGGAGGAGTCAGCCGGCCGTCCGGGCGATGTAAACAAAGTGAAGATAGGACTCTGAAAACTCTGAAAGCATCACAGACAGTGGGACTCGGGTGTTACACTCATTGTAGACAGTCATGACTCACAGAGTTATTTTCAGAGGAGATACTTGATTTCTACATTTAAGTGTGAAACATCACAGATAAAGACTTTTAGAGATCACGGCCGCATTCAAGCATTTTCTGTCTTTCTTGGACTGATGTTGAAGTTCTTCTTAATGTTTTGTGTCTTGCTGCTTTTTGTCCTTATTTTGGATCCACAAATATTTAAATACTTTATGCATTTGAGCCTTGTAAAAGGGACGGGGCCTCAAACTGGGATTCTTTTATTTGCAGTTTTACGGTACATGGGTTATAACTTAAGAAAGAGCAACACAGGATAACGTTGATACACTTCTATCATAGTAAATAAAAAAATCTAGATGCATCAAATGTTTCTTTTTCTATCGCTGTGTCTTGACCTTACCGGATCCTGAAGGGCAGAAGTTATTGTGATGCTAATTCTGTTAGCCTTTTTCTAGTGCGTGTTAGCATCTAGCTTACAAATTGTGCCAATCTGGAGAATACTGCAGCAGCAGACACTGTGATGAAAACTGTTCCGTTCCCCCAGAGTCTAAACCTGGATGATAGAGGTCACAAGTTGAGGAAATAACAGAACACTGCATTAGTCACAATAGGGTCCAAACATGAGAGGGGTCTGGGGTCTTCTAAAAGGTGGAGGAAGGAACAAAGACCCCCAACGCCTCCCACTGATTCTATCAACATGATAGACCAACATGACTCAGGACCAAAACAAAAGAGAGGTGGGAGTGAATGAACAGAGGAGGAATGGGATGGAGTAGAAAGTGGCCCAAAGAAAAACAAACTCGACTCAGACTTCACTGAAACCACAGAACGCCGACTGATGGCGTCGACTTCCTGGAGACACACAACCAGCCGAGCAGGGTAAAACCGAACCTCCATATATAAAGCCTCCCAGCCCAGCTGTTCATCGTCTTCAGCCGTCAGCTGATGGAGAACATCAAAAGCTGCTGACGAGCGAAGACACCTGCGACTGAATTTGAAATAAAAAATGGCGGCTAATGGCGTTAATTCACTGCTGGTACATTTCTATAAGTGGTCCCTTTATCCCAACACTCTCGATTGATTAATTTATTCAAAAGCATGTTAATTAACAGAGTTTAGGTAAACAGTCAGAATAAAAGCTTCAGAGAAAGCTGCTGTATGTATGTATTAACATCATTGTTGGTTTTTGAGCCTCCTGGGCTTCCATCCTGAAGCAAAAAAGAAACCAGTAATTCAAAACAACGCAGCCTCGAGTCAGACTGGATGTATGTATGTAAATGTGATAATCAGGCACTTATACAAACACTTGAACACAGAAAGGAGGTTAAATGAAATGCAAAACACAGTCGTTTGCTGTTTCCTCTCAGCAGCTGAGCGGTTTTGATTTAACGCCGAGCGTTCTTGCTGCACATTGGCTCCCCGGTGACATTTTTAATGCACGGCGTTCAGAGCTGCAGAAAGCTTAGCGGCGTTCAGGCAGACACAATATCAATGCTTGCTGTTTTTGTGTTTTATATAGACATCCATACAAGGCAGGCGGGAACTCTTTGTCGTCTCTTTCCCAGAGATGAAGCATTATCAGAATGTTATTTAAGATGTATTTACAGTGTTCCCTTGTCGGGATCAGCCCAATGGTCCCAGATTTTTCTCAAAATTAAACCCTATGTTCCCACATTTCTAGGACATTTTCAAAATTAGGACTACATTTCCCTTCAATTTAAGCCCTATCCTCCCACAAGATTTCAGTCGCTTCATTCGACTGATCTGATCTGAAGCTAGTCAACACGAGGCCTCTGTGCTCCTTAGTTTAGTTTGTTTATTTAAAAGGACAATGTGCACTTACATTAAATGTTTGCAATAAACAAAGAGATGGGCGCACCAGATTTAGCTAAAAGCTACATTCCATCTGTAGTCCATTGCTACTGGATAATAGGTCCGGTGTAATTGGCTACCAAATTGGGAGAAAGGGAGATCAAATCTGATAGAAGTTTATGAAAAAGGAAATGTGGGAACATAGGAACGCTCCGCCCTGATTAATGAGCATATGTTTGATAACTAGTCCGGACCGGTGTTTATTACATATACTGTTCTGATTCCTGTGTAACCAGCCTTAGACCCTGTGTCCTAGGGTTTCTTTCTGAGCGCCAGCATCTTTTTTAAATTTGTTTTCAACGGGTAGAGAGCGTTCGCAGCAGAAAGCACTCACTTAAGTTAATATCATATTATTGGAGTTTTTGTGCGCTGTCTGTCTAGCCTTGCTCAGGTCAGAAAATAAACAGCTCTGGTATAATTTAAAGACGACGACAAATTGTCCTTAAAGCCTTTTCTTTTATCTACACCAGCTGTCATTTCATTTAAACTGAAGACCTTCTTAAGAACATTTATTTGATAGTTGGGAGTAATGGTGTAAACAAAAAGACAATGATGCTCATTTTATTCAACAAACCTTGAATGGAACCAGAGAAAAACACATTTTTCCTGAGCTGTATTTCTGCATGTACTTCTGACTCTTTCTTCTCTTCTGTTATTCAAATATATACAGTACAAAGACCTCGAGGAAGCAGAGGGCGAGCTGGTGCAGAGTGAACAGGTGACGCAGGTGAGGCTGAGCTGCTGGAGTGGCGGCTCCTTATCGTCTCGTCAGCGCAGTCGTCATGGTGATCAATAGAATCTTGCCAGCTCCGTGACCTCCGAGAGCCAATTAGTGCTGCCCTAAGGTTTCTCCTCCTTCTTTCCCCTCTTACCATCGAAATGCAGAATTCACAGGTGATGTTTTTTTTATCTGACAGGTACAGAGAGAGAGAGGGAGAGAGAGAGAGGGGGGAAGAGAGAGGGGGAGAGAGAGAGAGAGAGAGAGGAGAGAGAGAGAGGGGGGAAGAGAGAGGGGGGAAGAGAGAGAGAGAGAGAGAGAGAGAGAGAGACAGGAGAGAGAGAGAGAGAGAGAGACAGAGAGAGAGAGAGAAGAGAGAGAGAGAGAGAGAGAGAGAGACAGGAGAGAGAGAGAGAGAGAGAGACAGGAGAGAGAGAGAGAGAGAGAGAGAGAGAGAGGAGAGAGAGAGAGGGGGGAAGAGAGAGGGGGGAAGAGAGAGAGAGAGAGAGAGAGACAGGAGAGAGAGAGAGAGAGAGACAGGAGAGAGAGAGAGAGAGAGGGGGAGAGAGAGAGAGGGAGAGAGAGAGAGAGGGGAAGAGAGAGAGAGGAAGAGAGAGAGTGAGACAGGAGAGAGAGAGAGAGACAGGAG
>NC_083625.1:909933-1002433 GCF_963584025.1 Labrus mixtus
TCTGTTCCATTTACAAATACACTGAGACGCTACCTCTGAAAGAGCCTGCTGTAAGCATGAATCAGGCTGGTCAGAATAGATTGACAGGAAGGACACAGAGCATCCAGTCAATTTCAAAATAAAACACAATTTAGAGACTCCTGCGCTGACGTCCAGAAATGGACCCGCCGTCCGACGGAGAAAAAAACACACAGACAATATGTGGAAATGAGCAGTTACAAGATGACATCATGATGTCAGCAACACCCAAAGGTCACGACTAGCGCTGACGACTGGATTGTAGATGGACCAGTAGATCAAAAGCTTTACCCTCAGGATTCAGCTCCATCTTCACCACGGCGGTCAGGTTCTACGCCTGAATTACCGCTGATGCTGCACCAATCCACCTGTTGATCTCACCCTCCATCTTACCCTCACTACCCCACTGTACCCTCAGGGAAACAAGACCTGTGACAGTAAAACTTCTTCACTTGGGGCCTCGTTCCCCATCCAGAGGAACAAGTTGTTAGAATGTGCATGTTAAAAAATGTTGGTAGGATAAAAGTGAATTAGTTTCCCGTGTGTCTAAAGCGATTAAGTCTCCTCTTCCTTACCTCCTGCTGGTCCCTTCATCAGTCCGGACATGAGCGGCATCTTGAAATCAGATCTCGGGGAATATATCTGCTGCCCACAGCTTTTTCTAATTCCCCCTCCCCTGTCACTCCTCGTTGTAGGTTTTGATGACTTTAATCATCTCTTTCACTGATGCAGCTAAAACACACTTTCCCTAAATGTTAATCCCATAATCATTTCCCTCAGCTTCCCACGAGCTCTGATAGTCGCCGGCTCTCAGTGATGGCTTCATAGCTAAAGTGATATTGCATTTTGAAGCGTGGCCCATTTCCCTGAGTCTCATGGGATGTCATATAATGCTCAACTTGTTACGGCAGCTCTGAGAGGGGGGGGGAGGATATATTAGAAGGCTTCATTATATTCAAGATGAGTTTGGAGACTGGACTCGGTCCTGGAGGATATGAAGTGCAAAAGGGATTTTGATTTTTCTTCTCTTCTAGACTCGAAGGAAAGAAGACCAAATATTGGTTTATCTCCTCTGCTGAAGTGGATCACCTGATATAAACTTTCACCTGATGTAAACTTTTTGGCAACAGTTCCAACCTTTGGTCCACAAGATATCAGAGTAATTACTTCTTAGAAATACATGACTTGCTATGGATACATGCTATGGATATTGATCATCAATAGGTCTTGATTTTAAAGGGAGAGTTTTGGTATTAATAGTAAGAGAGACCGGCTGGATCGCAGGTGCTGAAGCGAGGCTTTACAGCTATGCAGACAGGGTCGGTTGCTCCTCATAACTTTGCTAATTTCGAGAAAAAAACGGGCCAAAAAATGTCAGGGTAAGCTGACTATCAGCTGTCATTGGGTGAGATTCTGCGAACACCCTGGACTAGTCACCAGCCAATCACAGAGCTGACAAATAGAGACAGACAACCAGCCACACTCACATTCAGAGAGTCTCCAGTTAACATAACGAGCATGTCTTTGGACTGTGGGAGGAAGACGGAGAACCAGGAGAGAACCCACACATGAACGAGGAGAACATGCAGACTCCACACAGAGAGACTCCTGAAGGACGGGGATTCAAACCAGGAACCTCCTCACAGAGAGACTCCTGTCAGACAGGGATTCAAACCAGGAACCTCCTCACAGAGAGACTCCTGTCAGACAGGGATTCAAACCAGGAACCTCCTCATAGAGAGACTCCTGTCAGACAGGGATTCAAACCAGGAACCTCCTCATAGAGAGACTCCTGAAGGACGGGGATTCAAACCAGGAACCTCCTCACAGAGAGACTCCCGTCAGACGGGGATTCAAACCAGGAACCTCTTCACAGAGAGACTCCCGTCAGACGGGGATTCAAACCAGGAACCTCCTCACAGAGAGACTCCCGTCAGACGGGGATTCAAACCAGGAACCTCCTCGCTGTGAGGAAACAGCGCTGACCTATCATTCAACCCCACTTCACAAACACAAAACTATCCCTTTAAGTATGTTTTTGGATCCACTGGCTGTTTCTATAGCAACGAGAAATGCTCAAAGTCTCCCCAAAAGAACAATAAAGTCTTTGAGATTTATTAGTTATGTAGTTATGGATGGAAGGATCAGGGATCGAGGATATGTTTATTATCCCAGAGAGGGATTTGTCAAGAGCTAAAGGGTCTTCAGTAGCTCGCCAAGAGGTTCACAGATGACATTGAATGCACCTTGAAGGCCTTCTCCATCTTTAGTTCAATGCAATGAGACGTCTTCACGAAATCATGTCTCAAATGCAGGAACATGATGTTTATGTTTCAGTTTTCTCTGAACTCAGGTCCAAAAATATTTTTAAAGGAAGTCATATGGAAGAAGCTTTCACCATGAAGTGTTTGCCTTTTTATCCCGGATAATTCATATCAAAGTTATTGATGAATTTTCTGGCATTAATTCATATTTTTTTCTGCACTGATTCACAATAACCACCACATATTCCGTTGGTTTTAAATGTAACATGCATGTTTTGTAACGGGGGTAAGACTGCACGGTGCATTAAGTGATGAGAGCCAGGAAACAAGCGGGCAGATGGGTGCTAACATCAATAATGCAGGGTAGGTCGAGCCGTCAGAATTCATGTGTTATTAATGCACCGTGCAGTCTTACCCCCGTTACAAAACATGCATGTTACATTTAAAACCAACGGAATATGTGGTGTTTGCTTTGAACACATCTTATCAGCATCAACTTCTAAACGTCCCCCCCCCCCCCCCCCCCCCCCGCGCTAAGAGAGCGCTGCATTAATCTTCATTACCTTCTTCCCCTCCCTCGTCTCTTTGCGGCCGGGCGAGTAAACATGACCATGCTCAGGAGACGCTGGAGGATTTCTGGCCTCTATAGTTCAAGACTTCCTCACATGAATCTCTCCATGCGCTTTGGAAACACCAACATGGGGAGGGGAAATAGAAAGAGGAGTCTCCAGCTGGATCCATCTTCTGATTCCTTCAGATTTCTTTGGTTAGTGAAGGGTGATACAAGCTCGGCCGGACAGAAAAGACAGCCTGTCATCCCTTAGTATCTATCCAACAAAGCAGCAGTCAATTCAAAACCACACCTTCTCACCATCTCTCGCAGTGTTGCCAACATCAGACCAGCAGCATCCAGGATGATGTGCTTAATGAGACCAGAGGTGAGAAGCTGCACCGCCGGCTTCACATACACGAGCACACCACTGCTAAGATAAAAGAGGAATCACCTGTTGTGTTCTCTGATATCCTGCAGCTCTCTGTCAACATCAATCAGCTCAGGATACAAGCTTTTTATTTTATTTCATCAGAGGAGGTGGTGCCCCGTCAGTGTTTTCTTTCTTTTGTTAAATGGCAGGAAGTCTGAGGGGAACACACACGAGGGGAGACTCCTGAGAGAGAGAGAGAGAGAGAGAGAGAGAGAGAGAGAGAGAGAGATCCTCTGATATGACAGACAGGAGACTTTTGGAGCTAAATGGTTCATTCCATCACATGCTGGGAGCTGTCACTGTGTGCACACTTCCACAGGCCTTATGAGGCGGGTTCAACACATCTAGGAGTGCTGTCACACAGGAGTTTCTCCTCCAGCCTCTTCGTATTTATTCTGCAGAAAGTCAGAGTGAGCTGATGTGAGAACGCAGCAGGATATAATCAGGAGAATTCACCTGGAGCCAGTGGGAGGGGCCAGTGGGAGGGGGTGGTGACCTTTATTCCCTGTGATCACTGCACGACCATAGACTGTCTGCACGCCACCTCTACCATCTCCGTGCTCTAATCAACCTGCTGCATTATGTGTACTCCAGTTATTGCAACATTACCCGTCTTCCTCGCAGAGCGTTAGACGAGAGGATTTAAATTTGAATAATTTTATGCTCAATAGGAAGCAGATGCCGGCTGAGCTGATGAGCTGAGTTTTTTGACATTTGAATGTCAGTGTGTAAAAAAAAAAAACTAGAAACAGAAACATAAGAAGGTGCAGCAGAGCAGCAGATTCTTTTCTTTTTTGAAAACTTTGTAGCCACACCAGTTTGTTTCTCTCCGTCTCTGGTCTGTATGCTGGACTCGGATAATTGCCTGCTGGCTCCGTCTTCAAAGTAAGTCCAGAGATAGGAGAGACGTATTGATCTTTTTATTTGATTCTTGGCAGGAATGGTGCATACAATATTTCCAGTAATGCTAAAACTTGTCCCTTTGACTTTGTCATGAAACATTTAAAACAGACACAACATCAGAAGAAATGTTCTGCTTACACCGGAGTAACAGATGTGAAATACAGACTGAGATAAAGTAACACTCCAACATGTTAAAAACAGACAAACTTGACACGGTACGATGCCCAAACACATCCAAACAGTGAGTCGTAGCCTCAGTTGTACTCTCAAACTAGTCTGACTGAGAAGGTTCTGACCCCGGACTGAACGCATGTCGGGTTGAGTCTTCACAAAGTTCTTGACCGGAATGATTCCGGTCAGAGAATCAGGAGAGGATTCACTCACAGCTCAGAGGTTTTATTTTGTGAAGACAGACGGATACACATTGGTCTCTTCAAACACAGACGCTTGACTTATCAGTGACTTTGATTCAGCCGTGGTTTTGTGTATTTGTGTGTGTGTGTGGTTATAAAGGAAGTAAAAAAACAATATATGAAGCCCTTTTTGTAAAAGAAAATAATATTTACAAATCTATCAATAAAATGGGTACTGCAGTCTAAATTCTAAACATCATAGAGAGCTGTCTCCCCCCCCCCCCTCCTCTCTAGAGTCCATGTTCACTCAGGTCACCATGTGGTGGACTCTGAAGCTTCAGTGTTTATCCAGCTCTGCATGGGTCTGTAAACCTTTCTGTGTTCTAACCTCTCTCCATTTTTCAAAAGCATCTCCAATATTGATCCTAGTTTGAGCACGTTTCTGCTCGTGGAGCTTATTAGAAACATGCAGAGGCTTTTTAGGTCGGGTACAATCACTTCTATCTGAACCACTTCTCTTGCTGCTTCCATCGCTGCAACACCTGTTGACCTGATAACTGCTCTCATATCTGACAAACCGAGGGGCGTCCTAAACGGCCGTGTGGGGGGTGTCCTTAACAGCGCCTACCTTCTCTGGTCCAAACAAATCCAGAGCATTCAGGAGCAGAATCTAAAGTTAGAAGGAGGACATACTGGCTGCTGCATTGTTGTCAGAGAAGCCAGCACTTCAACATGTTTCCTTAATGATCAGATAGTAAGATACCTTTATGATCAAAAAATGCTGTCATATAAAATGGGTTTTCAGCTAGAACATCTAGAAAACGGACGGAGAGCAGATGAAGTAGGACATTGTAGACTCTCCTTCTTTGCTCAAACTCACAGGACAGAAGAGGACGAATCACAGGACATGTCCCTCACTCGATCGTGTTTTGTAAATCAAGGTTGAAAAAAATGACTTTTCCTCTCGTCCACTTTCAAAGTCTTAACACATGCAGACTGCGTGATGAATGAGGTGAGGTTGGGATGCTCGTGCTGTGGTCAGTGTGTGTGTGTGTGTGTGTGTGTGTGTGAGGGAGAAGGAGCAGGATGAGTCTCCAGGGGGGCTCACATTGATTCCCCCCTCCTGTCCAGAAGTGACAACAACATTCATCATCCTGCTGGTCATTTGTATAGACAGGACTGGAACACAACACGAGGAGGGGAGAGAGAGAGGACTACATGTCAGTGTGTTGAAGGACAGGCTAACATGATCAGAACATACCTGTAGTGATATCTTACTTACAAAGACACATTGACCACAGAGTTGCAGTAATTTGCTGCATGATTTGCCGTCCGTCTTCAGGGTTTGATGTCCCTCGAGCGTCCTCCTGCGTGATGACACACGACGAGTGTTACCAAATCTGTCCAATTAAAGACTGACCTGTCCGTTTACATGACGCCATGTTCATTCTTAAAAAGATGATTCTCAACCAAATTCAATTCAATACAGTTTATCTTATCTATATCTTAGACTGAAAAAATGAATGGACGAAGCCTGAGTGATGTCACTCATCTGTTCCTGCAGGGGGCGCTGGATGCCGGTCGATGGCAAAAAAAAACATGTGTGTGAAGTTTCTTGTTCTAAATCCACTCTGATCCTGTATTTGATCATGTCTATAAACCCCTCTATTTCAGCCCTGCTCAGAACAGGCTGTTTCTGTGTCTGTACCTTTAAATATGTAAATGAGCTGTGTCTGACCACGCCCCCTCTCTGGAAGGGCTTGGGTGTACTCAGTGCTTTCTCGCTCCATGTCCTATTGTTTACGGTGAGAGGGCAGACTCAGAGGGCAGAACAAACACCTAGCTGTGGGAGTGTCACCCACCTGGGGGAGGGGCTACTGCCCTTTGTGATGTCATGAAGGGAAAATCCCCAAACGGCCTGTTTGAGCACACATTTTCTGAAAAGTGGAGCAGGCAGAAGACGGAGAGGATGGACTTTTCTCATCATTGGGGGGTTTGAAGACAGACTAGAGACACATGTTAGAGTTAGAGGAACATGGAGAAGAGGATTTTACAGAATATGTGACCTTTAACAAAATTAAACCAACATGTTCCAAGCTACAGGAATTAAGCTTTTTAGACCTACAGTTTGTTCCCTCCAAATCGAATGAACACATTTTTGACATCGTCTTAACTCTTCAGGACGAGTTTCACTGATGCACCTTTAAGCTCGGGGAGGAGACATTGATTTCACTTCAGCACGTCTACAATGACGAGGCTGACGATCCAACCAGCACGAGGAAGTCTGATGAGCAATCGATGACTTTTATGTCAATTGATTTAATTCTATACAAAAGATTTTAAACCCGGGGCTTTGTCAGACATCACAAAGCTGCTGAGGTAGATAAAAAAAAACTGACAGCAGACTGGAAGTCAATAATGGAAAAGTTCAAGAAGTCAGCATTGTTCTCGAGGTCTCCATCGTCCTCCTCAGCAGCTCTTAGACCCTCACATAGAACGTCAAATGATGATTTATATGTTTTTTTAATGTTTGAATCAATCAGTTTAGGTCTATTCAGGATTCTCATGTACTTCCAATGGGCGTCATATTCATGCAGACATTTATATCCTGTGATTGATGCACGACTGGAAACTGTATGCACACGAGCGCTGTGTTCTCCTGTTTTCATTGTTTTCTGTCCCCCAGTATGTTCTTCTTCATGTGAATTGATATAAAGGCACAAATTGTCATCTTAGCTTCATCACCTTTTCCTAACAGTCTGTGCATGCTGCGTTCTGTCAGCCCCATGATTTTACTCCGGACGACGGCGCCCGCTGCCTTACTGGGTGGGAGGAAAGGTCATTCCTTCTGGGTTTCTTTCGTTTTTCGTTTTTTTTTCTGGTTAAAAAGTGTTGGCGATGTTTTTAGGAGCAGCACCCAGAGCGGACCCTCCTCTGCACAAACAGCTGTGATGCAACGGCTAATGTCAAACAGCATGAAGCAGCCTTAGAAACTGGTACCTGATTAATAATTCTTTCTCATGCTGAGAGTATTTTTTAAACACCGAGTCAGCCAGAGAGCGCAAACATGTAAACACTTAGCATATTAATGCAGCGGTTTGGATTCAGTGAAAGGGGAAGTGCACCGAGGAAGTCATGAATTAATCATTAGAGCACCGTGGTCAGAAACCACAAACAGAAATTTAAAAAGTCTTTAAATAGTTTTTCCCTTCAAAAAAACACAAAATGTTTGGTTCAAATTTTCCAAACAAACTTTTGAGGAAAAAGTGTTTGATGTCAGGAGAAGGGTTTTAAATTTTCAGAAACCAACAGGGCGAATATTTACGGAAAATATTTTTAATTTTTTCTTGACACAATGTTTAAAGGTCACATATCCTCCTCTTCTTCTTCTTCAGTGTAAATAAGTGTCAGAGCTCCTCAAAACATGTGTGTGAAGTTTCTTGTTCTAAATCCACTCTGATCCTGTATTTGATCATGTCTATAAACCCCTCTATTTCAGCCCTGTTCAGAACAGGCTGTTTCTGTGTCTGTACCTTTAAATATGTAAATGAGCTGTGTCTGACCACGCCCCCTCTCTGGAAGGGCTCGGGTGTACTCGGTGCTTTCTCACTCCATGTCCTATTGTTTACGGTGAGAAGGCAGACTCAGAGGGCAGAACAAACACCTAGCTGTGGGAGTGTCACCCACCTGGGGGAGGGGCTACTGCCCTTTGTGATGTCATGAAGGGAAAATCTCTGAACGGCCTGTTTGAGCACACATTTTCTGAAAAGATGGAGAGGACCGTTCCCTCTGACCTGCACCGGGTTGTAACACATCATGTAATCAAATGATTTTTAAAAACTCAAGTAAACCACCGATTAAAAACTTTTATTTGATTCAAAACGAACACATTAACAATCTGTGACCCTTCCAGAAAGAGGAACTCAACTTTTCCCCCGCTCCATCTCTTATCAGGAGTTAAACTCTGCTTATCAGAGTCGGCTCTGTTTCTGCTGAGACGGGGAGTTTCACTTCTGCCTTAGAGACACTTCCTTCTGTTCAAACCATCCGACTGTGTAAACAGCTGTCTGTGGGCGAATAATCACGCCTGGTGCAGAGACAGACAGACAGACAGACAGACAGACAGACAGACAGACAGACAGAGGAGGAAAGAAAAAAGGGGGCAAAGATGGAGGGAGGATTGTGCCGGGGTTAAAGAAAGTGTAAATTATCACATGAAAAGCGTGCAGAAGAAGAGGGTGAGCAGGCAGTTAGAGTCAGACACTTATCCTCTTGGCTGCACCCGCTCGCCTTTTCAACACGTTTTAAAATAGTCCAAATGTTTCGACGCCAATTATGAGAGTTTGAAATGTAGGAGAGTGAAGCTCCATCTTTTCTATCGAAGCCAATTAATCAAAGAAAGTCTGCAAAGAGATACATTATTGAACAGTTGATGCAGGTGCTGCTTTATCACTCTTCACAGGTAACGGCTAAATTTACCACAACGAGGGCAGGAAGGGTTGAGGTATGCACCAGTATTCAACAGAAAGAAGTCTTAATGGTGACCTCAATCAGCAGGATAAGATGGAAGATATAGCTGATAAGCATCTTTGTTGAGGGGCTGCACAGTGGTGCAGGGGTTAGAGCATTTTGGTGCATTCATGTGATGTGTGACACATCGGAAGAAACAAGTTTATGAGTTGTAAAATGCACATGAACGCCTGCTCAAGTTGGAACAAGAAGTCGTAAATTTGTAAAAGAATTAGGTGCCCAACATACTGACTTGACGTCAGAATCGTCATCACATATGGAAGCGATTAGTGATCAGAATTCAAATGATAAAGCTAAAGCTTTCATTAACAGAAATGCTTTTTCATTTTCAGAATATGGGTGTATTATTTGACTCAAAAATAAAATGATGATTAATTTATCTAATTTGAATTTTAGTTTTCAACTTCAAAAATGCACATTCTTTGACTAAATTAAAATGAGGAAGAAAATGACATTTGCTTTATCATTTTCAATATTGTATGACATCATTCAAATGAAAACGAAAAGGTCTTTGGCTTTTCGTGATCATAATTCAAACCAACTCGAAAACGAAATGGCAAAGTGGACGACGCAGGAAAGTGACGTCAGACTCCAGCTCCCAGGCAGGTGAACGTAATATTTACAGTCTATGAGGCGAGCGGGCAGAACGCGCAGTACGATGGGTGGCAGGGTGAATCTTTTCATTCTTATTTTCATTTTAAAATGAGCTTTTTCATTTGAATTATGATACAAATTTAGCGGGGCATTTTTTGAAAATGATAAAGCAAATGTCATTTTCTTCCTCATTTTAATTTAGTCAAAGAATGTGCATTTTTGAAGTTGAAAACTAAAATTCAAATTAGATAAATTAATCATCATTTTATTTTTGAGTCAAATAATACACTCATATTCTGAAAATGAAAAAGCATTTCTGTTAATGCATTTGAATTTTCAAATTAGCTTTATCATTTGAATTCTGATCACTAATCGCTTCCATAATCACATGGGGGGCAAAATATGTTTCATTAATGTCAACATGTTCCCCATGTTTTTCTTTGTCCTGTTTGCTCATTTACTTATTTTGTCCCTCTTTCTAATTTATTCATTTTTATTTACTGACCCTTTGCCTTTTGTTTGCCTTCCTCTTTTTTGTTTGTTTTTGTCTAAATCTGCTTGTAAAACTGTATCGTACCAGAGTTCCCCTCTTGTTTGTATCTCTTTTTTTTATTGTGTGAGTGTGTGTATGCACGTTTTGGTGAATAAAAGTTTAAAAAGAAACAAAAAAACACACTTTTTATTTAAAAAAACCTATTGCACATCAACTTTTTGCTCAAATATAACTCGTAACATTCACAGATCTCTTTTTTGCTGTTGTTACAATATTCTGCCAATATACTTCCCATCTCGGGAAACTCGGACCACCCGAGCAGCACTTGAATGCAGCATTAGCCACACAGCGAGGAGGTTCCTGGTTTGAATCCCCGTCTGACAGAAGCCTCTCTGTGTGGAGTTTGCATGTTAGGTTAACCGGTGATTAAATCGCCTGTAGGTGTGAATGTGAGTGTGGCTGGTTGTCTCCCCTCTGCGATTGGCTGGTGACACCAGGGTTGCCAGGTCTGTGTGATAAAACAAGCCAAAACAGCTAATAAAACAAAAATATCAAAAATAGGTCCATGCAACCCGCCTACAAAGAAACCCGACCCGCAGCAGCACCTGAAAAGTAGCCAGATTCTGTGGGAAAACCGTTGACCTGGCAACCCTCGGTTTGTACCCCGCCTCTCGCCCAATGGCAGCTGGGATCGGCTCCAGCCCCCAGCAACCCTGAATGGGAGAATTGGTATAGATGATGTATGGATCAGTATGTGCGATCATTTATTTATTTGGAATGAGCTCCTCAGACAATCCGATAGCTGCTGCAAACTGTTGAAATTGAAGTGTAATCTCTGCAAACGCCCTGAAAAGCTTCATTTCAGAGAGAGATATTCACCGTTTTCAAAATGGGACGCCTGTTCCAACAAAATGATTGTTGGCATGAAAATGAAACTCTCTGGCAAAAGGCATTGAAGTGATTTGCAGAATGGGACGCTTTAGTCACAAAGTCGAAACATTTTCAAGGATTCAGTCCTCCGCTGAGCTGAACTATCGAGTTCTTCAGCGGCTTGTTTCCACCTGAAGTGAAGAGGAGCCTTTGGTCATGAAAGCTTCCCTTTCTCTCGACTATCTTTGCCTCCTCTGGAAGTCTCAATCTTTGGATTTAAGGGAAGAAGAGTTGAATGTTGTTTAGAAACTTTGCACAGAAACTATTTTTCTGATGAGGGGAAAAGTGTGAGGCGGATACTGAAAATGATTTTGGCCCAATCGTGTCTCTTTTTGGACTTGTTTTTAACACGTTAGAACGGGCGTACACTTTTGGTCTGCAAAGATAAATGAGGTGCTTTAAGCTTTACCAAGACTGCAAAAGTTTTAGGCTGATTGATACCAGATTAACCCTTTCCTACATGGGGTCAAATCTAGTGTTGTAGTCAAGACCACACTAACCGAGACCAGAGTGCTCCGAGACTGAGTCAAGACCAAGACATTTAGGGGTCGAGACCGAGACAAGACCAAGACCAAGGTAGGGCGAGACCGAGTCAAGACCAAGACATTTTGGGATCGAGACTGAGTCAAGACCAAGACCAGGGCAGGGCGAGACCAAGACAAGACCAAGACATTTAGCCATCGAAATTGAGGGGCGACCAATTAAAAAGCTTTGTCGAAGCTCACATTCCAATGAAATTAATCTGAACGTCATGTCCCGCCTTCTCTCTTGTGATTGGTTCTATCCCATTTCAAATACTCTCGATGGTTTCATGGGGACTTTAAGTAGACACTCGAGGAACTGCAGCTTTTTTTTTGCACTTCCTTATTTGCTTCAATCATCAGCACCGGAGATTTCATCTTGATTTAAATTGAATTTAAAAGGTGACAGGTTTGACCCTCTTTGGTTTCTCTATCCTCACTGTGATGATGTACACTGGTTTAACGGGCGTTTTAAATTCTTTCTGGCTTGAGTTGTTAGAAATAAACCCAAACATGAGCATTTGACTCGATGTGTCTCATGCTTTGTTCGTCCCCCAGCATGTTGATTCTTTTCTTTTTCACTGTGTGTGTGTGTGTGCTGGCGTCTAACCTGGCCGGGTTTCTGTGGCCAGCTGCCACGGCGTCAGCTCTCTGCCACATGGACTCCGACCAAGGCTGCTCCTGCACCGAGAGATTAGAGAATACATGACTGATAACTGTGAGCCAGAGGGGGGGAGACGTACCGCAGCCCCCAGCGTACCTGCAGAGAGAGGAGAGAGAGGTGGAATAAAAGAGGACAGACAGAGAGGAGCAGTGAGGTTTTCAGAAATCTAAGAATCTTCTTTGTGTGTTTTTGGTTCAGTATTGAACACACTCTCCAGTCCTGCTCTGATCTAAAAACATGTAATCACAACAGTTAAAGACAAAAAAAGGGGGGGCTTCACTGAGCTCCGTACGTGTAAGTGCTGCTGTGGAGAAGATTGCAGCTGCAGTTGTCTGATCAGTTAAAGACAAAAAAAGGGGGGGCTTCACTGAGCTCCGTACGTGTAAGTGCTGCTGTGGAGAAGATTGCAGCTGCAGTTGTCTGATTTGAAGTTGAAACCACAAAGAGAACAAACACTTTCTCTCTTAAAAGGAAATCAATAGCAAGAGCAATTTAAGAAAAACTAGCTCGGGAACAAAATAAAAGTCCAGAGAGCTCGCTCTGATTAAAAAAATGTGTGAGGGGGGGTCGGATGGGCACTCACTGCAGGAGGAACCTGTTAACCCTTTAATGCTCGATACAAAAAAATTAGGGGGTTTGAATTTTGTTTGAATCATGTTTAAGCAGTGTCTCATGATGATTTAAGTGTCGTCTAATGATTACAGTGAAGTAACTGAAATACACAGGACAGGGGGACAGCGGCACAGCGAGGAGCCGTGGCTGCTGTGCCGTCTTTGTGAAACAGTGATGGGTTTTAAAATCACTTGTTCTTGATTACATTTCTTGCTCCGTCTTTAAGAGCTTTCTGCTTACGAAAGAGCTGCGAGCTCGACAATACCAAACACGAGTTGGACCGGAGCAGGCTTGTCTCTTCTGCTGCGTCGCTTCATCCATTTATTCAATCACTTTGTGTCTCCGGCTCTCTCTGGGGGATGTAGGTGTTGTGCATTTCATTGGAAGTGTGTTCACAGCTGAGTACTGGAGGTGGTGTGAGGCTTTTTTTTTTAAAGCAAAGTTTCTGTCTCTTACCCCCCCCCCCCCCCCCCCGAGGACGGCGTCTCTCACCTTGAGTGTTTTTTCATACGATGTGATTTATCATCCTGAGAAACCCGCGCCTGACCCCATCCATGTGCACAAACTGCCATAATGCAGCATGTGGAACTAATTCATTAAAATTTCCAATTTAGCCCTAACCTTGAACATCATCATAAAGCCCCAGAGCTACAGTTAAAATCATTTACCCTGAGCTCGATAACCTTCCTTCCTTCTCAAAGATAAACATGTATCTTGGTAAGTGGAGCACGGCAGGCTAGAGTAATGAGCCCGGCTAATCCTTTTAAGTTTCAAGGTGTGTCCATTTAAAAAACACTGTCCACACATGGCTGAACCTTGGGCTTTTCTTTTTGCAAATGAATGTTTCGCTCATGTTCTTGTACAAGAAGAAATACAATCAATCAGCTTACATACTGTCCTTGCAATGAGTTGCTTATCTACAGAGCTAGGCAGTTAGCTAACAAGTGTAAGTCCTCCAAAAAATTACAAGGCGTAACTTTTCTCGTTATTCTCGTAAGAATTCACAGTATTTCCGTTCTTATTTACTTTCTTTCTTTCTTTCTTGTAAAACTGTAATAAAACACAAATTGCTAAAGTACATTAGAGACTAACAAACAGAAAATAGGGCACAAGAAATAATTAGCTAACCTAACATGCTTAGTCATGCTGCTAGCTTACTGCTCTGCTAACTATCAATTTATTAAAATCCAATCGTCTGAAGAAACAACTTAAAAACGTACATTCTGCCTCTGCACACCAAAGAATACAAAATAATAAATACTTATGGACAATTATTGTCCAAGGCAACAAAGTGGAAGAAGCTGCTGTCTGCACTCTGCACAGCACTTAAAGGTCTCACATGCTCATACTACTCAGTTCACTTAAACAACCAGGAGGGGGCAGTGTAAAAACAAAACTTAACTCAAACAATATTAAATGTCCTTCACAAAGGGCACAACAACTAAAATCACAATTTTTTTGGCTTTTCTCCATTTAAAATGTAGACCTTTAGTGATTTTTTTAAGGGGGTCCCAGATTTAGGATTTAGTCGAGCCTGATTGGTCGGATTCTGCTTATCGTCGACTGATCTTCTGATGCAGGCTTTCCCAACCTTGGGGTCCTGACCCCGCGTTGGGTCGCATAGAATTCAAAATTTGTTGTGCAGAAGTCTACACTCCCTCCTGACCACTGCTCTCCTTGCTCTTGTCTGGTTTTCATGTTTTTCTGGATAATCAAGGGACTCATGTCGCATTCAATGTGGTTTCAGACACATCTTGAAAACGAGTTTCTGAGTTGTAAAATGCACATTGAATCATCTTAAACTCTTTATATGTGATTTTTTGATCCAGCAGATGTCGCCCTTGAGCACCAGCATGAAACCAAAACAACTTGCGCTGCATTGTTGTGTTAGCATGCTAATGCTAGCGATCTTTATTCTGCTCGTATCTTCACACTGCATGTAAATTTACCTGAAATGAGCGTGATCTAGAAACACAGTTAAGCAGTGAGTACAGTATGTTATTCTTCTTTTCTCTAGTCCCTCAATTAAACAACTTTTATACACGAGGGGAGGAGTCAGCCGGCCGTCCTGACGATGTAAACAAAGTGAAGATAGGACTCTGAAAACTCTGAAAACATCACAGACAGTGGGACTCGGGTGTTACACCCATTGTAGACAGTCATGACTCACAGAGTGATTTTCAGAGGAGATACTTGATTTATATATTTAAGTGTGAAAAATCACATAGAAAGCTTTTAAACCCAAAAGACACTCATGCATAAACAACAAGTGGACCTAATCCAGCCTCTTTACGTTCTCTTCCTCCGAGTCTGTTCCTCCTAACAGCAAAATCGAGTCGAAAAAAAACGTCCCAAGACACTTTGCACTTCATGCTTCACGCTGTCAAAATAAGACCCTAAAAGCTACCAGACTTCCTGAAATGACAGTTACCTGTCGCTGCTATTTCTGTCCTGAGTTGACTAAACCTCCATCCTCCTCAAACACACGTTTAAAGTCTCCCTCTGCACTCACATTTGGAAACAAATCCATTTAAATTCCAGCCGGCCTGACTTTGAAGGATCTCTGCGCCTTAAGTGACATCATCTCGCTTCTTCGACCCATCTTTAGTGTTTTCCTGCAGCCTAACGGTTTTGGGTGGAGGGTACAGATTGTGGTGCTGGGATAGCAGCGTGGCTGTGGATAACATTAGAGATTAGATTTTGGCCGAGCCGAGGTCTCCGGCGCTCCAGCGGCAGAGGGCCAGATTGAAGTCGCCTAGAGCAGTGGCCGTTTTAACCTCAGAAGATTCTCCACAGGCTGCAGTGAAATTATGAGCAACCCTTCACCTCAGAGTCTCATCTCATACAGAGTGTGTGTGTGTGTGTGTGTGTGTGTGTGTCTGTGTGTGTGTGTGTGTGTGTGTGTGTGTGTGTGTGTGTGTGTGTGTGTGTGTGTGTGTGTGTGTGTGTGTGTGTGTGTGTCTGTGTGTGTGTGTGTGTGTGTGTGTGTGTGTGTGTGTGTGTCTGTGTGTGTGAAGTCAGACACCGAAACAAAATTAAAACATCCTGTTAATTTTCAGAATAAAATACTCTTTTGTTTGATGGTTCAGAACAAAGACCTTATTACGCGTTGTCTCAGGGTGTAATCTGTAATTACCGCAGGAACTCCTTAGTCTCTGAAACTCACAGCTGTCCGTCGGTGCTGCTCCGTGCTGCGCTATGAGGACGCTGCCTTCGGGGCTGTTGACGGACGAGGAAACATGGAACGGTTCAGAGCTGAGCTGACAGGCTGATGGAAGTTCTGGATGAGTGTGACTGAAAATCATACAAAGTTGAATCTGTCAAAGTCAGAATAAGGCTCTCTCACTCTCTTAACCTGTGCAGGTAAAACAACCTCCAGTCTGTCTGCTCTGGTGTGAGAGCTGTCAATCAAACCCGGCTTCGATCTGACCTAACTGGGATGGCAGCGACATGTCCGATGTGTCCTTGGGCAAGACACTTAACCCCAAGTTGCTGGTGTATGAATGTGAATGAATGGGATTAGACTCTTTACCCAGCAGCCTCTACCATCAGGGTGTGAATGTGTAGGTGTGACCTGCGGTGTAAAAGCGCTTTGAGTAGTCAGAAGACTAGAAAAGCGCAATATAATCTCAAGTCCATTTACCATTTAACCTCAGAAAGTAACCACTGCAGGCCCTCTCTCCATCATTAATTCACTTGTGTAAGAGACTTCCGGCATTCTAACCTTCATTCACAGGAAGCAACCGAACCGCTAGGCCATCAGCGCCCCAACGTCAACCGTTTTGCCCTGAAAACTGGACTAGAGGTCGTAGGGGTTCCACAATGATGCTACCAAACCTTGATGGCAGAGAAACCTGGATTCTGAGGTCAGACTTGACTTATACACCTCAAACTTGAAGACTAAAGGAGATGGAGCATTTGTAGCTCGGGGCTCCTCGGCTGTGGAACAACCTGCCCGAGGATCTCAAACGAGCTACATCAGTATCTTCTTTTAAAAACACATTTTTATCGTCAGGCCTTCTTATAATCCTTGTTTCATCCATGATGTTTTATTTGTTATACTGTTAACTTTAACCAAATCTTTGTCTCTGTTGTTTCTCTTTTCTCTGTTCATTGGATGATTGCTGCACTGTTCTTTTATTTTCCATGTTTTTTTTTAATAGGATTTTATTGTTTTGTATTTGGCTGTTGGGATTTTTCTTTTTTCTGTAAAGCACTTTGTGACGTTGGTTTTGATAAGTGCTTTATAAAAAAACTTTATTATTATGTATTATTATAATCAGTTTTTAAAAATTCATGTATCTGACCTTTCTGCCTGACCTTAAAGACGTTGTGGATCAGTCCCAGTGCATGTTAAAGAGAGGAGGTTTTGCATGATTATGCGTTTTTTGGGGAACCGAGCGATGCTGCTTACTACACACTGGCTGTGTGCACAAACAGAGTTAACCAATAAATGTTGTTTCAGCACAAATCCCTTCACGTTCACTTGTCAGCTCAGCAACACAATGTGTTCATAAAAAAGACAGAGAACACAATTTACTCCTGCAGACTGAGTGTTAGCCTTTAGTAATCTGCACCAGAAATAAGAGCCGTTTGAGGTCAGAAGAAAACAGCAGACAGGAGACATGAATAGTTTCAGCGTGCTCTTTCTTTGGTTATTATAATGGCATGTGTGTTTTTCTTCTGAGCAGCTTCACACAGCAGCAGGATCCCCTCGGAGGCCTGGTTCAGCTGATGGGTGAAACTCTCATTGTCAGCTCATTTGCTAAACCATTCTGCCTCCAATTTGCCCGTTCACTCGCTCTTTGTTTGTGTTCCCTGCCTTCTCCCTCGCTCTCTTTATCTCTCTTTTCCTTTCCTGCATGAAATGAATGTTAATGAGAATTACACAAGCCGTTTTTCAAATAGTGAGGGTCCATGAGTAGGCCGTGCAGCTTCCATTAGTGCCACAGTGACTCGGTGAATGTTACAAAGAGGCACTGTGGCATTAACAAAAAAAACCACAGAAGGATCATTTTAGTTCTCACATTAATTGCCTCTCAGTCATCGGAGGAATTTGATGTTTGGTTTTCCGTAACTGTAAATAATCGTCCACACACTCATTAAAGCGGTTGTTAAATAACTCCACATGAATCAGTTTTAACATCAGCTTGATAATGTTTGTTTTATGCACAGCTAGAGCAACATCAGATATTCACACGGGTCACATTAGGGATTCAAAACTAAATGAAATACGAGGATCCGTCCTGCAGGACTTAAAGTGAAGCTCAGTCCAATGAGACGCATTGGATCACAGCATTAGATCCACATTAGGATGACACAATGTCAGCATCTATTATACATGTTTTTTTATTTTTTTTAAATATATATTTTATTCATTTTTCACATAACAAACACAGACCAAGACAGCACAGACATATATAGCCAAATTTTTTTAAAAACAAAAAAACAAGAATAACATACATGGGTCTTAATAACATATATCATATCAGATACAATCTTATCTACCTACATTACATGTCAGAGGGAAAAACATGACTATGACGTATTTTTGAAGATAAAGTGTGGGCACCCTTTCTGCAATAAGCCAACCAGATCAGTGGGAAGATAATCTATGAAGGGTTGCCGAATATTATAAAATAGGTTGTTATTGCCCTTTAATTTAGCACTGAGGTGTTCCATAGGAAAAACCTTCAATGTTTCTCTGGACCACTGCCTGACTGATGGAGGCTTCTCCTGAATCCACTGAAACAGAATACATCGCCTCGCTAGGAGCAGAAGTTTACCCTTTAGAACGAGCTGTCCTGCTGATAGAGAGAACTGTTGCGATACATGTTTTTATAAGACTACTTTTGAGCCAATTGTTGGGATGAAGATTGCGTTGCTCAAACCCATTCCTCCTATCAAGAACAGGTGAACTTCCTGGTCTTACTTGAAGTTGAATTTTTCACCTTCTGAGTCGACTATGCAAATTGAATTTTATGTTATATCGACTCATGGAATCACATCATGTACGCCAATGTGTCTTATATTTCATCTCTGAAGTTTTGCAGAAGTAAAGGAAGTCATTAAGAAAGAAAAAAACTTGGGGGAACATTGTGTCCATGGTTCACAAATATGGACTTTTCACCATTTTCACATTTGCACTTCATCAAAAATCTCACAACATTTTAGGCAGACTGCCCCTGAAATCTTCAAGATACCTGTCGGGAGTGGAGAGGTGTGTATGTGTGTGTGTGTGTGTGTGTGTGTGTGTGTGGGGGGGGGGGGGGGTCTCAGAGGCAAGATGTGCCTTTATATCAAAGCTCAGTCAGAATAGTAAGAGGTCATGTTTTTCAAAAAGCAAGGCATGCGACTGTTTGGGGCTCCAGACCAGTAGGTGGACCCTGAGGGCTGACAAACTTTAAACCAAGGCAGTGACCAAAATATGCAAATTTTTGCAATGACAGTAGGAAACCTACCTAAAGGGGGGCCCCCATCTGACAGCTCTCATTCTCGTTTCCCTGCAAAGCGTCACATGTATTATTGCTGTGAAAACCAAAGTTTGTCAATGAAAGTTATCCGTCTTTAGGAGAGAAAAAAAGGAACAGGAAAAAAGAGGAAGAGGAGTAAGCTTCGGGACACTGGCGGAGTAATGGTGATGAACGCTGGTTGGAGGCGTCACAATTAAATTAAATTTTGCCGAGGGCACAGCAGACTCTGGAATCACCACTGCTGGCAAGAAAACATACTGAATAAACAAGCAGTTTCATTTTGTGCCCTGTTTTTTTGCATACAGTTGTTGGTCGTGCGCTGGTTGCAGGATATAAAAGTCATCACCCCTCTACGCTTGCTAGCTGAGTTCTCACATCAGCTCACCCTGACTTCTCGGCAGGTGGCAGGAGAAATTCCAGGTAACGTCAGAGTGGAAACATTTTTAGGTTTGCGCCCGCACATGCAGCTCAAACCCGACAAACTCCAGGAAGTTTTCAGGAGCTTTGTGCAGTTGTGAAAGCGCCATCATCTGACTGTTTTTAAGAAATAGAATAGAGAAGTTACTTTTTAGGACAACCAAGACATTGTTAGCTTTAAGAGCTGACACAAAACAACCATTCCTGTGGTTCTTGTTTTAAAGCACAGTCCAATGTGGGAACTGTAATGTAACCTTGTGTAACATCCTGAGGCAGCAGATTAGCCTCTGTCCCGCTCAGGTTACGGCCTTGGATTGAAGTGTCTCAGCCTGAAACTCTCAGTCATGTGTCAGACAAACCTTTTTGCCGGGTTGATTCCTCACCTCCTCGGGCTAGAAGCCGAGCGGTGTCTGAGGTGCAGCAGAGCATGAGGTGGACCGTCTCTGAAGACATGTGGACACTTTGTTGTTGCAGGAGATTGATGAGGTTTATTTAAAGAGAAGCCCTGTGAAGGCTGGGAAACAGAGTTAGAGAAACACTGAGGCAGGGAAAAGGAAAGAAGAGGGAGAAGAGGGTAAAGCTTTGTAATGGATTTTTCAATCTGAAGGGAGTTAGCTGCTCAGTGTGAGATGTCCTGTGTCTGTCCTTCCTCTCACTTCCCTTTATGTTCCTCTCATCTTTCACCAGATAAAAACTCAGAGAACTCGTTATAGGCGAAAGCAAAGGAAGAACCCTGAAGTTACCTGGATTACCGTAAACCCTGATTTGTAGTACAGACGCTCTGCTCAGTTTGAAATACACCTTTAAGAAAAAGCTAAAGACCCAGCTCTTTCATGAATACCTACTAACTTAATGATGATGGTCTCCATATTATTGATGATGATGATGGTAATGACGATGGTTTTTGTTTGATAACAACGACTTATAAAATGGTTTCTATACTTGTGCTTTGCCTCTGGTCACTTCCTGACCAGAATTGGCAAATGAATTTTCTGCAAACAAGTGGGAAATGGGAGCTCTCTACAATTAAGGAAATCACATCAGCTCTATGAATCCTGGGAGGTTAAGAGCAATTAAGAGCGGCTGTGAGAGCAGGATTAAGACCATTTAACATGGTTTGTGTTAACAGTTGTGAGAGTGTATTAGGGTCGATTACACTGAAGTTTTACCCTCGCTCCTGTAACTTTGCTAAGTGTTGCTCGGTGCTCATGATGGATTCAGGTTGAAACGATCGAGATGACAGCATCACTCTCATTTCCAGCAGAGATGTCATGTTTGTGTGTCAACTTTGCAAAATTTTCTGAAAAACTGAAAGTGAAGTCTCCCCCCGGTGGTGGAATGAACTTCCAAACTCCATGTGATCTGCAGAGTCCCTCTGCACCTTTAAGAAAAAGCTAAAGACCCAGCTCTTTCATGAATACCTACTAACTTAATGATGATGGTCTCCATATTATTGATGATGATGATGGTAATGACGATGGTTTTTGTTTGATAACGACGACTTATAAGATGGTTTCTATACTGATTAGAGCTCTCAAGAACTGCCCTCAATGTTATGCTTTGCCTCTGGTCACTTCCTGTCAGCACCTGTGTGTCCAATCAGACTCAAAGCTGATCGTTTGCTCTTACTGACATTGTTCCCTTTTTTCTAGATCCTTGCTTGTGTTGTTCTTACTCTCTGATGTACGTTGCTTTGGATAAAAGAGTCTGATAAGTGAATTGTAGAATTGTAGAAATACGCTGTCTATTTTCAACAGAGGATGATGCAGGCACAAGTCAAGCTGTCCAGAACAGAACGACCTGGACAGGACGCGCATAGAGCATTCAGTCAAATTTCAAAATAAAACACAACATACACACTCCTGATTTTCCATCACTTCATCAACATGACGTCAAAACAGGCGCAGAGTGAACAACAAATCATCCTCAGAAAAACAAAGACACATGTTGTTTTGACTGTTTTTCTCTTTATTCCAGCGTGATCGTGATGCAAAATAATCAGAGAGAATGCAAAATTAAGATTTAGCATGCTCAAGAACTTTGTTTGGAGGTCAATCAAAACTTCATCAATTGAAAGTATCTATAAAAAACTCTACATTGTTAGAAGGACAGATGTTCAGCAAAGGTCACAGATTTTTTTAGAGAGTAAAAGTGGATGTATTTTTTGTAATTAACTTATTTCTTGTCTTTGTTTCCTTGCAGAAAAGTTTGATTAGATAGCCCAAACTTAAGAAATTAGAAAATAAAAGTTGATAAAAAAAGTTATTAACCATCTGAAGAACCTCAGAAAAATACTCAAACCAGCAAAAAGTTGTTTATTCTCTTCAATGCTGCTTTCTCGACCTCGCTCTTTACTGCATTTCTCTCGCATGAAGCCGTTCTTTTTCCCACCACGCTGTTTAACCACTTCATCCTCTGCAGGTTATCACCAGGCACCTAATATTGACATAAACATGTTTATTTTTTGCTGACTTGTGGTCGCTCATACGGAGCTTGAGGTCAGTGCGGCATGCTGGATTTGCAGAGTTTTGAAGCTCTCTCTCTTTCTGTTAATCCTGCGTCCTTTACCCCCTTTATTCTCATTGGATCACCGGATGGAGAGATAGAAAAAGGAAAAGAGAGGGAGAGCGAGTGGGGAGTCATTGGACTGCATGCATTATGTATCATATCCTACAGTGAGGAAGACAGCGCTGCGAGTGGGGAACGAGAGCGGCCTGGCAGTGCAGCAGGGTGAACGCTCTGAATGCTAATGAGGGAAGCTGCAATCGCTGGAAGCTACATCTGATTAAAAGCACGAGTCCTGGTGAACACAGCACAGCAGTGTTATCAGCAAAAAAAACACAGAAAGTACATCACGTCGAGGAGTTTTCGGGGTATTTTTGGCCCAGCTGATGATAAAAGATGCGATCAGAATAAAAGCTGAGTCACTGATGGAGAGGCTGAAGGGGAGTCAACTTGTAAAAATGTGATTTGTGTAATTTGTCCGCTAGTCGCTTGTGGTTAAAGGCAGCTCTCTCTATCCACACGAGGGGTTTGCATGTACAGTATAATTGGTCTTTTGTGTCACAGCTTCACACAGACGCATTAGCATACACAAGGTTAAGTGATTTGAGGTGGGAAGTATTCATCCACCACTCTGTGGTTTTTTAAAACCCTCCACACTCTGACACAATTATTCCCCACACAAAAACGTCAGACACAGAAACGGGGATGGTTAAGTTAGCCCTCTGCAGGAAAAACGATTCCTTTAAGTGAGGGTGAAAATGGACTCAACACAATCTGTCATGACCGACTCAAAGGTCGCTGCAGATAAAGGGAGAGGCAACAACATCACACTTAATTAAGATGATTTATTTACAGAAACTGCTTTTGAATTTGGAATTAATTTCAGCGGGATTGCACGTCATTATCAGCCTGTTTACGACGGCCAATCATGTCCTGATCAGCTGATCCCAACTGCTCGGATTAATTTCTGGCATGTTTGAGATTTTGGTCGTGCGATTGCACCCCACAGTTAGAGCAGAATCACTTATTCTGTACCCCGGGGGGCTGGTGACTGAGTGGTTAGATCACCCGTCCCATGTACAGAGGTTGAAGTCCTAAAAGCGGGCGGCCCAGGTTCGAGTCTGATCTGTGGCTCCTTTCCCACATGTCATTCCCCACTCTCTCTCGCTCTCTCTGATATCTGACTTCAGTGGGCATTTTTTGGGTCCACCTCAGTATACTGAACATTTCAGTATGGATGCTAACTTCCTGGTTTTGTGCAGTATGGTTCGGATGCGTGCTTTCAGGAAATGAGTTGTAGTTTAACACCTGCAATGCAGTGAGAAATTACATTTTAAACGTCACTCCATGTGCGCCTCCAAATCAAAACAAACAAGGATGAAAAAATAAAACAAAGGAGGATGGATGTTCGGGTAACCCGCCTTTAAAATGTTTAGTTGTTAAATTGTTTTCATGCAATGTGAAGTTTTGTATTATTTACTGAGCCATCTTGCAGATCACATCTGAGGTGGAGTATCAATAACACGAGGATGGCTAATGACACTTCCACACTGAATGAATCAGACGAAGGAGGAACAATTATCGGCCTGCTGAACAGTAGATCCTAACAGGATACAGCATGGAGAGAAGGGACCGTCTACTGTCAGAGTGTGGAGGCACTTTGCAATTCAGTCTCCACAAAAAGCCCCAAAATAAAAATCTTTATGTTCTGAAGAAGTGGCACATGAGATTATTACACCAGGAAACGAGATGCTTAGTCAAATTCAATTCCCTTTAATAAAGCTGGGAATAAAAAACATTGTTTTGTTCCACTGTCACTATGCATCTTATTCTGCTCCTCACTTACTTTCTGTTTCTCAGCAACAGAACCAGGAAATAAATAGTGCAGTGTTTCTGGTTGATAAAAAAAACAGAGTCTCTCTCAGCAGAGCCGCTGAAATCTTGCCTCAGAGCTACAGCGGAGGCACTTTGTCGAAGCAGAGTCCCGCGCTCAGAGAGAGCAAACGTCTCCCCGCTGGTACATGGGAACATTATCTGGTAATCTCTGCCCGCTGGCACAGACGGTTATTCATGAGAACTTAACACTCTTCCAGATCAACCTCCTGCTGCCTCTTTTCCTTTATGTCTTCTCAGGAAACAGGAATTCACTGCTGGGTTGATTGGACTTCTCGTGGCTGCACGACTCATGTCATACTTCTAAAAAAATTACAAGAACAAATATCATTTTCATGTTGGATTAAATCAAGTAATTAAATCAGCCAATGAAGATGGCATTTTTTTTTTTTTTTTTTAAGGGGATTTGTTCCATGTTGAGGTTTAAATCCCAAAATAACCAACAGTGCTAACGGTCCGTCAAAATATGATTTTCTAAATAAGGGGAAACACATCAATGTGGAAATGTTTAAACATTTTTTAATCAAAGCAGTTACCATGGTTACAGAAATGACTCGTCAGGCAGGAACATTGGTAAAGAAACCCACAGAAACCGTCTCCTAACAGTGAGGATAATTGAATATCCACTAAGCACTTCAGGGTTCAGGGCCTCGACTTTATGATGGTGCTTTAAAATATTCAGAGAACTAATGACTAGTCTGTGCTGATCTTTTAGAATGAGTTCCCCCCCCAATACCCACATGAAACAGAAGTACTACATGTTCATATTTATTTTCATTGATAAAATCCCATAACCTTGTGTGAACTGTGCAGTAAGCAATGTGTAAAAACCTTACTGAAGTCCATTCAATATTGCTTTGTTGACATAAATGTTAAGATAATCTCGCCAAAGCATCAACAACATAAAACACTTTGACTGTGTACAACTAGAGTTTAATCTGAACTAGGCCATCAGATAAAACATAAACAACCATGTTTTAGATGCATACAGGCATGTTTGAGAACTTTAAAGAGAATTCAAACAGGGAAAGCTTTCATGGATAAGAAGATAAGGGAAACTCATTTAGCTCACAGCGAGAACACTTTGTTGAGTCAAACTGTTGAGAAGAAGTCACATCAGGTCATTTTAATAACTCATTTAATTCTCCACATCCTTGTTTGACACAGAAGCTGTGTTTTCCTGGTAAAAGATTGAATCATACTGCATTACTTCTACTTCTATACATGCTGTTTCCATAGCAACCCGTCCTATACATATCTTTAAAAATAACTGTAAGACATTATGTTGCCAAGTTTTTCCACTTGCATAATTAAAACACAAACTTCAACTTTTATTTGTAGGAAACCAAAGTGTTGATAGAAAAGTTTTGTGAGCTGCTTGATGAACATTTGAGGTTTCACAAAACAAAGATTGATTTTATCAAGTCAGCACCATATCAATCAATCAGTCAGTCAACCAAAAGACCAACCAACCAATCAATAATCAGGCAGTCAATCAATCAACCAACAAATCAATTAATCAGTCAGTAAGTCAACAAACCAACCAACCAATCAACCAACCAACCAACCAACCAACCAACCAATCAATCAATAATCAGGCAGTCAATCAACCATCAAATCAACCAACCAACCAACCAATCAATAATCAGGAAGTCAATCAATCAACCAATCATCCAACCAACAGACCGTCCAACAAAAATAACCAACCAACCAACCAACCAACCAATCAATCAATCAACCAATCATCCAACCAACAGACCGTCCAACAAAAATAACCAACCAACCCAACTAACCAACCAATCAATCAATCAACCAATTATCCAACCGACCGTCCAACTGACCAACCAATCAAATAAACCAAACAACAAATCAGTCAATCAACCAATCATCCAACCAACCGACCGTCCAACCAACCAACCAACCAATCAACCAATCAATCAACACCCCAACCAGTAAATCAATCGACCAATCAACCAGCCAATCAACCAACCAATAAACCAACCAGGTAACCAATTAATCAATCATTTATTTAGTTTTTGAACCAGACTGGAAACATGTTTATTTCTGCTATAAGAATTTACATTTTTGAATGGGTGTTTATTTGGCTTCTGGAGCTTTTGCAGTCAGCCTCAAGACGACACTCAAGGAACTACAGGTTTTTTTTTTTGCACTTTTACATCATCTGCTTCATTTTCTAACCCTGGAGGTTGCTGCTCTATAAGAACATAGGATTCAGTCAAAACCTGAGGCTACAGACATTAAGTTTGTGTGAGCCAAACAGCACTGCTGCGGCTCATTTGCATGCAGTTGCATTTTGTCATGTGATGCATTAGTAATGCTACGACGCAGCGGTAATGGATTCCCCTCGTTTGAAGTGAATGCACTTGGTTGGGAGGCCTCACATATGACTCATTGCTTTTTGGTGGGTGGTCTGCAGTTTCTTTACACCGCGGTCATTATGCTGAGTCATTAGTCTGCAGGGAGCAGCACACAGCAGCCGAGCCGTCACGTTTGCATTATGTGTGTAGTTTGTTGCAGAGTGTACAGTCCCTCTCCTCCAGCAGGCCGGCCTCTGCTGTCACTTTCTCTCCTCGATGTGACACTTAAACAAGCAGGGGAGCTCAGCCATCGCCTTCACCGCAGTGACATTTCCAAGCAGCCCGTCCTCCTCCTCCTGCTCTCGCTCCCTCGCTGTTATCTGTCCCGTCATATGTTTACCTCTTCATGTGATTTACATTCACTTGCCATTGTTCAGAAAGATTGCAGGCTGCACGGGCTCTCTGGGGGCCCACTCTGATTCAACAAGACTCGCCCCACAATTTCTCCTTCCACGGTGATTCATTCACTGTCTAATATTTACTCCATCAGACGCAGGTGCTGCCAGAGACCAAGATTTACTGTAGATTTAAAGTCCCTCTCCGGCAGCATTTCTCAGGCCGGCTCACTCTAACGACACGCGCTCTGCCTTCAACAAATCAACTTTTTCTACAGGCCCAACACGCTCGCCCATCACTCTAAAAAGTTATGGGTCCCTTAAGTCCTGCCCCTTTTCCTCACTAGCATCTGTTCCGCTAGCTCGTGTGACTTAATGGACTTATCACGGAGAGACTCAAAACTAAAATTCAGCAGAGAACTTCTCTTACAATAAATTCATGCACTGAATATTTATCAGTCTCTAAAAACTCATTATTGTGGAATTTAAATTTGCCCAAATGTGTTCAAACTGGCTCAAAAATGACAATCTGTGCAGCAGCTTTAGACTCAAAATTATTGTTCTATGAGTTCTATAAGGGCTTCTTTGTCTTTCTGACTCTGTGCCCTGAACTCTTGTTTTGTTTTTGCATCATGTTGAGCTGAGTGGGAACGATCTCCGGGGAAAAGTAAGGCTCGGCAGAGAGCCCTGAAGGCAGACTTCTGCTGATACTGGTCTTGGGTCAGTGAATTTGTTGGACAGACATCATGGCAGAGATGAAGAAACCCAAAATTGATATTGATGGAGGAAGCCAAAGAGAAAAGAATGATGAGCAAGAGGTCACAAAGTTAAGAAAAAATAGTTTCATTTTTATTTAACTATTAGACTGGAGATTCACAAGTTAGAGGGATTAGAGATCAGTTCAAGAAAATCCAAACATTTTGTCAAAAACACACAAAAACAAAGGAAACAAAGCAACAGAAATACCCTCCATCCAAACAACAAACAGGCAATCAAGCTAACTTTTTACTAAATCAACAGTGTGTGTTTACCCGGACTTAAGAATCCTCTTTTTGTGGTTGTGCATGTTAACATGATGTCCTGATTTCAGAAACCAGGATAAGCCCTTATCCCAGTTTTGAGAAACTCGATTTTTGCTACCTGGAGAACTCAGATAGAAAATTAGTTACTGTGGCATGCATACGCCTTAGCCCAGTTTCTGACAGCTGCAGACTACCTGCACAGGTGAAAAATCCTCAAAAGAAGAGACAAATCCAAGCAAGTGCACTCTTCTATAACTCCTTCAGTTGGGAACAATGATCGTTGTTTGTTGTTGCCCACATTTTGTTGTCGTGTTAAACGTTTTTTTATTTTCTTTAGTTTGGTTGTTTTTTCTGTCTCTTTTGAAGCCTGCAGACCCAAACAGCCAATCAGTGGCAAGGAAAACCCATCCATCAGTCAGTCCATCCATCCATCCGTCCATACATCAATCCATCCATCCATCCATCTATCATCCGTCCGTTCGTCCCAAGGGGCAACCTCCAGTCTCGAAAAATGAAGCCAATGCGGAAGTACAAAAAACTGCAGTTCCTCGAGGTTCCGCTTGAGGCTGGCTGCAGAAGCGCCGGAAGTGCCATAAGCCCACAGCCAAAAAAGCCCGTTTTTACCACATGAAACAACATGTTTATAGCCTGGTTCAAAAAACGAGATATATCTGATAAGTTGACGACCCCTTCTCCTCACACTGTGGGGGCGGGGAGTTTTTTATAACTCATCGGATTTTAAGATTTCTTAAGATTTGTACAAACTGTTACCAAATGTTTTTTTTTTTTTTTTACTTTGTACGAGTTCAGTGAAAATTTAATATGGTTATTAATATAGTTCTTAATCTTTACAGATGCTCTTACACAGAATATAGCAGTAGAAATATAAAATATAAATAACATATGGAATGAAAATAAGATATAAAGCAATAAGTACAAGAAATAGTTTGAAGAATACAGCCATGTACTGAGCTCATGTTAATAATAAATGAGTTACTGTATGTTCTGTACTAAAGCACAGAGAGTTGGGACCTGTTAATGATTTAAATAATTCAGGTTATATTTGTTTCATGTTAAGATGAAGTACTATCCACAATAAACTGCTCAATTTTTCCTCCAAAATCTGAGACAATTTGATGTGGAATATCATTGTGCAAGTGAGTGAGAGAGCTGATTACAGTAGCATGATTACAATGAGGTTTAACTTCTTAACTTTGAATAGATGTTGATTACCTGAATACTGTACCTTTGTTGTCTGGGTAGTACACTGTTGAATTTATAAATGTACTCTTATACAGATGAATACAGAAAAATAGATGAGAACAAAAAAATGATTTAATGAATAACTGATATTTTCTCTCTTTCTTTGCCATCCTGAAGACCCCTCACTAAAAGTCCATGTTCTCCTGGATCCATGTCACATGCTCGAGCTTCTTCTGAATGACATTTCAACAGTCGGAGTTCTGGTGAGAGAAGATGGCCAGCAGATAAGACAGCAGTACATGAAGGAGCTCCACATGCTTCAGGAGAAGGAGGAGGGTTTGCACCTTGGAAGACTGTATTCATGCTTCAGCTGTTCAAATAAAAATAGATCTCCTCCAAACAACTTGCATTCAAACCATTTTCTTCCCATTTTAAAACCATTTGTCCAGTTTAGATGGGAGAAGTTGATATTATGTGATATTGATCTGGGAAGATTACATTTCTAAATCATTTTAACTGTTTTTATTCACAAGTTATTGATCTTATTTACTCTCCATGGATCTTGATTTAAGAATGGGGCTGTGTTTAAGGGCAAATTTTGAACTACATTAGTATTTGGTAAAAAAAAAAAATGTCAAAAGAATAAAAAGCTGTGTAAAAGTAGACTTCCTTCCCTTAGCTATTGAGTTGAGCATTAATGCACATTTTAGTCTTGTCAATTCAAATCTGAAATGTATACTCATAAGTAGAGACAAAGGAGTGCATTTATATAGAAATATTTATTTAATCTGTAAAACCACATTCAAAAAGCCTGTTTTTACAGCAGAGATTAACATTTTTACAGCTTGGTACAAAACAAACAAATAGGTCTGATTAGCTCTCGATCGACACACTGTACGGGGGTCGTTTGATTTGATGAAGGATAAGAGTTATTCACAATAAGGCGTGTAGCTGACCAGCTTGACAGGCGGGTGCGGTGTAACGGTTTGTCAGGAGGTTTAAAACCCGCCTCAGCTCTCAGCCTGTGGGTGACATCACTCAGGCCATCCGGGGGAGACCTCCCTCGCAGCGAGCTGTTGAAGAGAAGCAACCAAAGTCCACCCCAGAAGAACCAACAAATACAGATGTTGTTGAGGCTCAGGTTTCTTCCTCTGTCTCTGCAGCTCTCTGGGCACCTCGACGGACAAGTCACCAATAATCCACACTGTGTCTATAGGAGAAATACAAAGGTGTTCAATTAATGCCTCAGACATGACAAAATGTACAGTTAACTACATGTGACAGCTCAGGGTGTTTTTTTGTTATTAGTCACATCTGCAGGAATAATATTGAACAAGGTAGCTGCAATAATAATAGATGCCAGTCTTAAACACTATTTCTTCTAATACTTAAAGTTTTTGGTGTGAAGCTGACACTGTCCACAGACTCCATGACTTCACGGGGTTCTATAGAAAACAAATGTCTTATAATAATAATATTATCTAATCTAATAACAATAAATACTAAATAATTATTTTTAAATTGTCATGTTCACCTCATTGCTGTTGACATCAGTAAATATAAGACACAGACATTCCTCTTTTTGTCAGAACATGAACTGTATGCTTTGTAATATTGATTTCTTCTGGAAGTCTCATATTTATTTACAGTCTATGGATGAAACTTTGTTAACCCGGACAAAGTCTAGTAACTGCTCTGACAAATAACTAATAACCATAGTTGTATATTTTAAAAAGTGTAGTTTTAAGACTTGAATTAAATATTTGGGTTGAAGATAATTCGTTTTAACTGTGTTGTAGAAAAGTTAAATGTTAACTTACTGTTTATAGAGTTTTCTCAGGACGAGCAGGAGTAGGGGATGATAGCAGCCTAGCCGTTAGCTATGCTGTCAAGTGGACTGCTAACATCGAGCTGAATGGGCGGAGTTAAGTCCCGCCGGTCCCGCCTTAATGCTGTTGCTAGGTTGATCTGAAGTTAGGTCGAGACTGCAAATCCAATATGGATGCGGCCCTTGATTGGACTCATTTGCTGCCTATGTCACAGACGGGTCAGGGTTTGTCCAGTAATATTTACAGTCTATGGTTCGTCCATCCATCCATCCATCCATCCATCCATCCATCCATCCGTCCATCCGTCCATCCATCCATCCATCCATCCATCCATCCATCCATCCGTCCATCCGTCCATCCATCCATCCATCCATCCATCCGTCCATCCGTCCATCCATCCGTCCATCCGTCCATCCATCCATCCATCCATCCATCCGTCCATCCATCCATCCATCCATCCATCCGTCCATCCATCCATCCATCCGTCCATCCATCCATCCATCAGTCAGTCCATCTCTCTGTCAGTCTGTCCATCCATCCATGAGCCAATCCCAGCTGCCAGCTCAGCTTTGGACTCTCCAGGTTGTACCATGAGGGAACCCACACATCGACACAGAGAAGAACTTTGACCATCTTTCTTTCTCTCAGTCTTCATCTCCTGCCGACTCTTTGTCTTTAAGTCAGCGTGATTCTGATATCTTCACTGAAGCCTTAATAGCAGTGAGTAGCTGACGCGAGAAAGTTAAAGTATCTCATTGTTAGGTTTAAAAGCCGTCAATCACACAGGATCATTTCAAAAGACCAAGGTGACACAATGTCTTCCACAACAGAAATAAAAATCAGAATGGAGAAATGTTTTTTCCATTCTGCAGACGCTCTATGTTTTTTTTCCTCCTCTCCTTGAGGCTGGTCATTGGAGGTCACAGCATGTTGCTAATCACTTCATCAAAGCCAGAGATGCATGTAACGGCTTCCTGCGGCGAGGGCGATAACAAAGTTAGATTTATTCAGTAAACAAGTGAGGTGAAGGCTCACGCTGCTAAAGTGGGAGGCGGTGAGACAAAGTAAATTTGTTTATTACCCTCCAGTACTCTGCTTCCATTACGTTCTTGCTGCACGCTGTCTTCTCTAGTTATCAAATTGGACAATTTCAACTGTATGATTACCACAAAGTGCCGGCCCATAATGTAAAGTCTGCACAAAACATTAGTGAGCATGCACAAAAACTATTTCCTGTTTCCTGTTCCTGTTTACGTCTTGACTTACCCGACTCTCCTGAAAGCCCTCACACGGGGAAAGTCTCCTGCTGGTATCTGCATGTGTGATCAGGCAGCTCAGGAAGATTTCAAGACGTGTTCAGAGCTCTAGTGTAAAAGAAAAAGGCTTATCTGAAAAGGTAATTCATTCGTCTGTGCTACAATATAACACCAACTCCTATTAGAACATCTCTAAGCTTTTTGAAAAGCTTAGTGTGGATAAGAAAACCCTGTGTTTTCAGACTCCTCTCTTCACCTCCAGCATTCCTGTCTGTCTGCAGAGCCGAGCACTCTGCAGGCAAATGAAAAAGAGCCACTCAAGCTCGTCGATCCTGACAACTTTCAGCCACCGTCTGCCCCTGCACACACCTCCCCTGCTAAAAGGTCACTTGTGTTATTAAAGGTTGTTTTTCACGTCAGTTCTGCTTTATTAGATAAGAAGTCTGACAGCAGAGACGAAGGGAAAAAAAAAAAAGAGAGCCGCAACAAAGTTCATTTCTGTCCGCCTGCTGGAGGTTTCTTGGTGGGAGCCCAACCCTCAGCGCTGTGACATATCCATAATAGATGTCCTCTAAATGGCAACAGGAAGCAGCGGGACAACCTTTAGCTCGGAGATGGCACAGTGAGAGAGAGAGAGAGTGAGAGAGAGAGAGAGAGAGAGAGACACACACACACAAGGTGGCTCGTTGTGTTCCTATTGTCTGCAGAGAATGATTATGGATGTACAATACTGGTGGCATATTTTCATGATGGATGGCACAGTCAAGCCGGGTGACTCTCCTGCTGGTGTTGTGTGCCCGCTAATTAAATGACAAATTGTCACCCAGGAAATGTGTATCCGCCTCTGGAGATGCCAAAGTAAAAAAAAAAAAAATCTGTTTGTCTGTTTGTGTTTTTCAGACAGAAATAAAAAGTCAAATGATCCAAAATATTCACATTTATGAATTCAATCTGCTTTTTGTTTTTTTCTTAAAGGCAGGGTTGATAATTTGGAAAACTAGCATGATTTGGAAAGTAGCATTACCTCAATGCTCCGTCTCCAGAATGTGAGTAAACAGGGTAGAGTGAATTACCTGTGGCTAATTAGTTTTAACTTCTCCGGGGCGTCGTGCTCCGTCGTGCTCAAGCTGTGGCTGCAGGCAGCGTCTCTCTCCATGGTGCTGAAGTTCAGTAAAGTACATTGTTTCTTAATTTAATTTACTGTTTTTAAATTGAATTTTCATTTCATCTAACTTGTTAATTTTGTGCATTACACCGATAACAAAGTCCTTAAATGCACACCTGTACAAACAGGATCCTAGTGCTGGGGGCTGCACACAGGGGGTGCCACTGAGCTGGTTGGATGGGGGTTTGGTGACATGCTCAAGGGCACCTGGACAATACTCAGGAAGTGACCTTAGCCTCTTTTCAGCAACCCCCCCCAAAAAAATCTATACTTTAGTCTGTATCAGGACTTGAACCAGCAACCTTCCCATATGGACTGAGCTTGGACTGAGCTACTGCCGCCCCCTCCCCCCTGCTGTGCAGCTTTTACCAATGAAGGTGATTCTTCAAGGTCTCTGTTTATGTCCTCACACTGTGCGTTCAACATGTTGCTTTTTGTTGCCATGGCTTTTAGCTGTTTGAAAGTGTTCTCTTGAATTATTCCCTCTTTTCTTGACATACCTCGAGGCTTTTTCCCTTTTCTTGTGACATGATGGATGTTTTCTTTTAAAATGTCCTTCATGTCCGCGGAAACAGATTCCTCATTAACAGTCTGACGTGCAGCGTAAATACAGCTCTACTGCTCGCAATCAAACACAGCCACTAAATATCTGGGGGCGACGGGCTGTGAGTGGTTAAGACTTTTTAATTCTCGGGCTCTGGATACACTTTCTTTTGAGGACCAGATCAAAACATGAGTAAATAAACATGCTAGTTGCTGTTGTTTGAAGGCTTAAAGCTTGAAGTGAACAACACGGCAGAAGTTGAGAATTCAGCTCTCAGTGCCTGAAGTGCGGCCGAGTTTTGTGGGGCAAATCAATCACTCTGATGAAGGAGGTCAAATGAAACCAGCTGTGCTGTAGTTGTACTGCAGGTGAGAGAGATTGGTTTTCCACATGGTTTATTCGCTGCACCTGCAACACCGGCTGGTCCTCGGGGGCAGAGAGTCCAAGAAGGGATCCATTTCCATTAGTCACTGAAACCCCTTGAAATGGACTTTATATGAAAGTGACTTCTTAAAAGCAGGACAACACATTTTTTTTTTTTTTTTTTTGTGTAACCATGTTATGTCTTAGATGCTGTGAATCAGACGGAGCCTTTGTGTTTGTCCGTTTCTTTTGGGTTTTTTGTTCATTTATGTCCATTGTCTTTATTATTTTTAGTTATTGAAGAAATGTTGTGGAATGTTTGTGTAGAGTGAAAAGAATAATATATAATATGAATTTGTAAAATGTATTGTCACAATATAAACACTATAAATAGCTTCTCGCTAATGGGGATCCAAATAAAACAAACAAACAAACACGTTAACTGCTCAAATTCCAGGGTTGAAACGAGTTTGTTTGTCTGGATGTGTAGACTAAATCAAATGAAGAAAGTATTTCAGCCCTCTGGTGTGCGGGGAAATCTTGTCCTGCTCTGACATTTTACAGATTGCAAGCTTTCAAAGGAGACCTTGTCTTCGCTTGTAGTCCAAACGACTCACCCACAGCGCTCCCTCTCCTCGGGTTGACGTCTGGAGAACACAAGGTAAATGTTCCTCTGCTTTCTGCCTGCACTTCCTCTAATATATTCAGTTTTGCACTTAATGCATTTCATTGTTTTTAATGCTGCACTCTTGCCTCTTGTTCATTATGTTAATTCTGTAATCCATAAATTAGAGGTTTTATTGGGTACACAATGAACTGTGTGCTGTAATTTGTGTCTTGCAGAGAAAGTGCTGAGGGCTGTTTGAGCGTCACTTCCTCGTTGGCTGCTTGTAATAGTGATGTATGTTTGAAATAAATCTGACCTTCTACACTATTTAGTGCCGTCTGAACCACTTTCTGTTTCTCTCTCTCCCTCCAGGAGCGAGCCGGGGCGTTCACAGTCCGCCGCCGGACAAATGGCATTGAGGCAGTTCATCACGGCAGGTTAAATAGCATCTCCCGTCTCACTGTGACACCGACCTCACACATTTCAAAACTTTACTGCTGCAGCAAATATATCTGCACTAAAGCAGACGAAAGCGGCTTTAAGTCTCGACCGTCCAGCTGGAGAGTTTATAGGGTGAGCGTCTGGGCCGGAGTCTGGATGACTTGTAAATACATCAAAACTTAAAATGTAGATTAAATATAAATTATTTAATAAAACGTGAACCAGCAGAGGGGGGAAATGTGAGACAGAACAAATGACATGCTTTGCAAGTGTTTAGTAAGTCACTATCTTGCTTTTTCCAGGCCTGCAGCTTCATTTTGACGCTTTCCTTTTTAATGACATCTGCAGAGTAACGGCCTGCTTCAGTGGATGTCTGGTCTGCTGTGAAAACTCTTTGCACACTCCATCAGAAAGGTTTTCACTCTGAGATGCATTAATGTCTTATTCTACCATGCAGGAGGTGTTGAGCGCAAGAGGAACATGCAGGAAATGATGGTTCAAATTGATTTTCACCGGCAGGCAAATGTGTGAAGTGATTTAGGATGGACAGACTGCAGGGGGATGTTGCCTCTCGTCTATTCATTTCATTTCCTTACACGGCTGCAAAATAAGAGTTATTAATGGGTTTACCTTCACCTTAAGATTACATTTTATTTCCGTCTACCTGGTCTGAGTCACGGCCCGCTGTGTTAAAGTGGGTCCCGGGTATTTTATTTAAATCACAATTTGTGGGACTGCGGTGGATCTTGGATGATGTTTGATCACCGCAAAAATGCAAAAACAACAAGTGTTAGAGAGTTAAAGAAAAAACACATGAACTTTGGAAATTCAGGTCTCCTGAGACTTGTCTTAAAGTCTTTATATGTGATTTTTTGATCCAGCAGATGTCGCCCTTGAGCACCAGCACGAAACCAAAACAACTCACGCTGCATTGTTGTGTTAGCATGCTAATGCTAGCGATCTTTATTCTGCTCGTATCTTCACACTGCATGTAAATTTACCTGAAATGAGCGTGATCTAGAAACACAGTTAAGCAGTGAGTACAGTATGTTATTCTTCTTTTCTCTAGTCCCTCAATTAAACAACTTTTATACACGAGGGGAGGAGTCAGCCGGCCGTCCGGGCGATGTAAACAAAGTGAAGATAGGACTCTGAAAACTCTGAAAACATCACAGACAGTGGGACTCGGGTGTTACACCCATTGTAGACAGTCATGACTCACAGAGTTATTTTCAGAGGAGATACTTGATTTATACATTTAAGTGTGAAAAATCAAATATAAAGACTTTAAATGAGAGGAAAGGTAGGAACGCAAAAAAATGAGCGTACTCCATCCAGCTATCTGTCCATCCATTATCTTCCTCTTATCCTGTTCAAGGTTTGTTTTTTTTGGGGCAGCAGGCTAAGCAAGTTGCCTCAGACTTCCCTCTCCTCAGCAAGAAGAGAGATGGATTCCATGTGAGCAGGAGTTGGGTCAGTCGGTCCTAAGAGAATCCTGGTCCTTACAGAACATATGGTCATATATATTATAAATGCATATTCAGTGCTACAGTTCAGGGGCAAGAGACGTTTAAAGCTGAGGCCTTAAAGGAGCCAAGAAAGGTCTTTTCATTCCATTTCTTCGGTGGCTTGTCTGATAATAACACATGGACGTCACTGCCTCTGTGGGACACTGTCGGTGATTTAAAGGAGCCTCCTGACTCCCAGAGTAATTTTGTCTCCCCCCCACACACAACACCATTTCAGAAAAATAAAGCATCTTTTGATCGGGGACCCACCGAGCACTCACAGCCTGAAGCAGGGAGAAATGTCGGCGGCATGCAGGCAGCAGCAGAAGAAAGCAGAGATCAGCACAAGACGATGAGAGAATCAAAAACACACACAAAGAGGATTCAACAGTTGGAGGACTATGGAGGTGTTTCGGTTACAGAGAGACTCCTCTTTGAAGTCTGCTGTCAGTTTTCAGGAGCGAAAAAAAAAGAAGTAAATAGCGGGCTGTTGGTGTGGCGTCCTGCAGGGAAAATGTAATTAAGTCTTTTTTTTTATTTAGCTCAAACAAAATGACTGCTGAACACTTTCGAAATTAGATTTCCTCCCATTGTGAGGGGTGTAAGAGGAGTGCAGAAAAATGCAGACTGAATCATTGTGATCATGTGCACAGCAGTCACTTTCCAGGTAAACAGAGATAATTTTACACTCTCTAAAGAAACAGCTAAAGTCAGAAACCGGTTCGATCCTGTTTGACTGAAATGATAAAGGTATCTTACTATCTGATCATTAAGGAAACATGTTGAAGTGCTGGCTTCTCTGACAACAATGCAGCAGCCAGTATGTCCTCCTTCTAACTTTAGATTCTGCTCCTGAATGCTCTGGATTTGTTTGGACCAGAGAAGGTAGGCGCTTTTAAGACCGTTAACAACGTTAAAGTTGAGTACGGCTTGCAAACGTTTCCTTCTGATGACGTTGAGTCCAGCACTATTTGTTTTAAAGCTTGGTGAAGTGACACACAGTGAACAGACAGGCTCGTCAAAGGTCACCCAATTTGAAATTAATGTCCAAGTCTTCACATTTACATGGCTCAGGTGGCCTGGTGGTTAGGTCGCCCCCCATGTACAGAGGCCTTAAATCTCTGCAGTTAGCACATCAAACAGTTTATTTTTATTTTTTACTTTGAACTTGTGTTTGGCAGTTATTTCCCAAGATTTTCTGACTGCTGCATCTGCAGGACAGGCAAAGATCATCAGCTAAACATTTTGCACAAACATATCAAACATTTCCTTTAACGCTGATGATTCATCCTCATCCTTTCAGTCATGTTTCTCTGTGTGGTTTTCATCTCGTATCTTCATTCTGGCTGTTGTCGTCGTGAAAAGCGAAGTTTAAATCACGTCAGGAGAGTGTGTGAGTTTAAAGATGAATATGAAATATTTTATTTATCAGCTGCTGCAGGTTTTTTTCCCCGGGCCCCCGGCTGGTCCTGCCGCCTGACACTGACAGACAGGTGATGTGCTGCATACTGAGATAAGTATCAGTCAAACACTCTCATCCAAACCCCAGAAAATCAATATCATCACCTTTTTGGGAACGATAAGAATAATCCTCAGATAGATCGACTGAAGCTTCAGGGAACCGTTTAGCCATCTGTGTGTGTGTGTGTGTGTGTGTGTGTGTGTGTGTGTGTGTGTGTGTGTGTGTGTGTGTGTGTTGTGGTTTAAAAGTCATGCCAGCTTGTCCGCTCCAAGGCGACCTTGCCTGGAGCTCGGATGACCTCTGCTTGACTCCTTCCTGCTGAGTCATGGTTCTCATCCAGACAATGGCCTGTGGACTGGTCTGGTAAGCCAGATGGCCACTGCTGCTCCGGGACTTCATTTCTAAAAAAAAAAAAACCCAAAACAACAGGACTTTCATTTGACCTTTCAGATTGAGTTTATAAACAGAAAATCCATTTTGTGATTACATGAAGTCGCTGACATGAAGCTTCAATTTTATTGACAACCAGTCAGGGTGTATGATAGCAATTTATTTGATTATTGCTGATGACAAATTGCAGACCTGCCAACACGGTCGATTTAAGTGGCTCCCTATTTGTAACCCTTTCTCTTGCTGTTCCCCCGTTGTGCATGTTGAGTCCACTAAACGCTTAAAGTAGTCGGCAGCAGAACAACTAGTCAGTTAAATATATTATTCATATTTTGGCCTTCAATGCCGGTCAAATGTTAAGCTCAAACTGCCACGCAGACACCTGCATCTTACCAGGACTGTAGCCATAGACTGGCTTTAGCTCTGGTTGCTCTACTACCTGGATGTGAACGATCACAGGTGAACGGAGTTTGTCGAGGTTTGTCAGTATATTTATTTAGAAAATAAAGGTAAGGTTGTATGTAGGCTGTGTCAGGTTGAACTGGCATATCGACCGAAGCCACTGTGACCTCACTAACTGTGGTTACTTTATTTTGGTTCCTGACTCTTTGAAGAGACAAGACTGCCGACCCCTGAGGTCATCTCACATCTGCATCCTGGTTGGATGCAGCCCCGGTGGGAAGACAAAGAAAGTCCCGTTCATACTCAGGCTCTCATTGGCTGAAGAACTTTTAACCCCCCTATTCTCCAAGCCGAGATCTTAGATCATCAAGAGCACCTCCGTTAGTCGTTCCTAGATCTAGGCTGGTTACCAAGGGCGACCGGGCATTTGCCATCTGAGCCCCTAAGCTCTGGAACTCCCTACCAGAAGAAATACACTGGCAAACTCTGTTCCTATTTTTAAATCCTTGCTCAAAACACATTTTCATAGGAAGGCCTTTTTTTAACGATTAGTAATTCATGTCCTGCTTTAATTAATTTAATCAATTTTTATTCATGATTCTGTAACTCACCAATGTTTTTATACTGTGTATTTTGTGAAGCACTTTTAATGTGTTTTATTGTGTTTGATTGTATTCATTGTAAGCACTTTGTAACCTGAATCAGGAATCAGAAAGACGTGGTAGTCTGTGTGTCGCTGGTCTGACAGACGCGTAGATTGTGGCTGCTGTGGTCGTTTGATCTTAAATTAGTTTACACAGTCTGAATCATTTAATTTCATATTTGATTTATTTGCTCATTTCAGTGTATGGTTTCAACACAGTAAAACACAACAAAAATATTTTCTCATAATACTGAAATACTGTTCATGAGCAAACAGGAGCAGGAAGAAGAAAACTTAAAATACCTGCCCCTTACCTTATCACATGTAGCAGAGAGAATCACTCCCATGATTCCCCGCAAGCCTTGACGTCATCTTTTGTTATTGTTTTGATTGAGAGCCCCCTGGTGGTGGAATCTACAAACTGCACATTTAACGTCTTTGTTAACTGACTAACTGTAGCCACCTCTGCTTGAAAGAAAACCCTTTTATAGACCTCTAATCCATAACGCAGGCGCTCATGTGTCACTGTGATGAGGGGAACATTGATCTGCTGCTTCTGCAAACCTCACTCCCTTCAAATGCATCAGTGTTTATTACAAAGACGTTCAACTGAGGGTTCAGGTTAATGAACGATGGCGTTGGTGTTATTAATGCGAGTGCGATGGTTCTCTGGCTGATAGATACGTCTGCTCTTTAGGCTGTGGCAGGAGAGGAAGTTTGAATCTGTTTCTGCACAGTCATAACTCAGTCTGGGCGGTGACAGGCGCACAGATTCTTTCCTAACTCATGGGAGGTAATTCCTCTACAAACCAATCAGAGCCCCCCCCCCCCCCCCACCAGCCGTAAATTGTGTGTTTTTTTTCTGTCTGAAGCATCGGAGTGAATGCATACAGATCTTCTTCATTCCGCCTCCTCTGAATCAAACTGAGTACACTGACTGATGAAACACATTTGACAGGCTGCCTCTGTCACCTGACAGCGAGCGGCAACCTTATCTTGTCTCTCATCGTAATTTATATAAATGACATCATTACCTCCAGAGCGCCACGGCTACAGTCATTACAGTATAGCACCCAGAGAGTACACAGCAGCAACATGTGACAGCAGCCCCAACAATGATATATGGTCGCGTCTCCGCCCTGGGTGCTTTAATATAAAATCTCTGCATAGATAACAGAGAAATAGATTGAATTCTTGTTGCATATTTTGTGAATACCGGCTGAAATATGGCAGCGGGGCTCGAGCCGTGAGATAAATCAGGATGTCTAGCAGCTGGTGGAAGCTCTTTACAGGAGCAGGTACAGGAAGTTGCTGGTCATCCAGAAGCAGGTGACGAGGAAGGAGAAAGCGAACTCGGCCTGGTTGTTTAAAAGTTTTAATCTTCATAAACATGATCCAGATTTGTTTAATGCTTTTGTTTTTCTATGCAGGATCACTTCATTGAGCTCACTTTAACCCCGAAGAAAAGAAGGTAAAATTAACCTGATCCAGGTTAAGACTTTTAAAGGAAGACTGTGCGATTTTTTGATCCAGTAGATGTCACCCTTGAGCACCAGCATGAAACCAAAACAAACTGCTGTTAGGCCACGCCTCCTCCATACTGAACCCTCCGCTCTCCTCCAGAGACACACCTGCAACCCCCCTCCCCCCGCTTCTCACAGCGCTTATTGTTGCTAGATTACTTCAAATTAGCTTGGGAGTGACCATTTGGTATGTTTTCATAGCTCCCTGTGATTAATATGTGCTTTTATTGTGCATTCATTCGAGGACGTATCAATGAAAAGTGAAAAAAAAAAGAAATCGTGTTCTGGCATTAGCAGCTTTAGACCTGCACATTGAAAAGACGAGTCACTTACATTTCTTCTCCTCTATTGTTGTTGACTACTTGGGTTTAAATGTCTTGCCCAGGGTCACATTGGACATGTAGCTGCAGGAGCTGGGGATCGAACCCCTGACCTTTGGTGTTGAGAGACGACCGACTTTGAGCCCAAACTGAAGGAGAACCAACAGACCTCTCCAATCGAAGAAAATAATGAATTTGGCCTAAAAAAGACTTTTTGGAGGGGCGCTGGTGGCACAGTGGTTGGTGCACGAGCCCCGTGTATGGAGGCTGTGGTCCTCCAGGCAGATGGCCGGGGTTCGAGTCTGACCTGTGGATCCTTTCCCGCACGTCCTTCCCCACTCTCTCTCCCCTTTTTTCCGACCCATCCGCTGTCCTGTCTCAACGATGGAGGCACAAAAAGCCCCAAAAAAGACTTTTGGATGCATGTTGTCACTTGAAATTGATCACATAATCTTGTTGTTCATATTCTTAGCAGCGCTAGTCGACTGATCTTCCTCTCACAGAAACCTGCTGGTGAAACAGGACGGGAGGGGGGGCTGAGGGAGGTGTGTTCAAGGTTTGGTTTGAAAATCTGCTCTAAAGGTCACATCGTCTTGCTTTTGTGTTGAAGTCACCACAAAAAAAAGACTTGTTTTCAATCTACACAAGTAAAGAAAAAAGATGTCTGACCTCTGGATGAAATCTCCAAGCTGCTGGTTAAAATAAATCTCAAACTCTCCCCTGGAAAACGACACATATTGTGTGGGATATCTTCATGGATTTTGCCCGGCTTCCAAAAATCAGCAGTGTAACAAAAGAAGATTTTAATTAAAGCACACAAAAAACTGCGTCAAAGAACTTGGATCCGGCATGCCCGTCGTCACATTGTGTAAATGTGACTGATACCTTTGAGTTTAATTGGAAAATAATGAGTGCTTTACTTTGGCTGGGGGCCAGCTGCCTGGCTGCGATAGCATGGCTACGCTTGCCAGATACACATCTAAATTAATTTAGCTGGAGAGAGAAATGCTTATCATTTAAATTACACTGCCTGTCAAAGTCCTCCTTCATCACATTCAAAGAGGGAGAGAAAGTCTGCGTATTTAGTCAAACTGTAAATGTGTTGTTCGGGTCTCCAGTGAGACGTGGCCAGCCAATAAAAAAAACCCAACGAGCCAGTAACAACGAGCCGCTGGTAGAGTGTGTTTGTATGAAGAGGTCATCACTCAGTTTTGTGAGATCGAGGGGGGGATTACCAAGAAGCAGGATTCTCTGTTATCGAGGTAACTTCAGGGTTAACTCTGAGTTTTCAGAACCAGAGTAGATCACCATGGTAACCGAACACCTTACCTGCCCTGGAGGATGTTCAGGCTAATGCTGCATTCAGGTGCTCCTCGGATGATCACAGTTTCCGAGTTGGAAAAAAGTTATTTTTCTTTTATGTTATGTGAAAAGTCCAGGGTGTAACCCCGCCTATCGCCCAATGACAGCGGCGATCGGCTCCAGCCCCCCTTGACCCCGAACGGGAAAAAGCGGTAAAGATAATGGACGGATGGATTGTGCTCCAAGACACAGCGTCCCTGAGTGGGCGGGGCCATCTCTCTTCCCCCACATGATGGGTCAGGGATAACGGTTGGACAGGGAGGGGTTCAGTTGAAAGATGAATGAGTAAAGTCTTTTACCTGCTTTTTTTGTAAAGTGAGTGAGATACCATGTGTTGTGAATTGGAGCTAAACAAATAAAGATGGATTGATTGAATCATATCTAAAATCCGCCTGATTATCTTTTCTTGTGTACCCAGCGTGAAATGTTTCTGATTTATTGATGAGCATCCTTCTAACCGTGTTTCTTCCTTTCTGCCTAAAGCTGCAAACTGTGAACGCTTTAGGAAAAATGAATCTACTTCATGAGCACAAAGCACAAATACTTTTCACAGAAAATATCTTCATGGAATCAAATCTTGTGTAACCAAATCAGAGCATTCAAACGTTTTCATTACTGCACAGTCTGGACACCATAAACTCATTTCTCATCTCTTTGCCAAACATATTGTTTCTAAAACCCATCAACGAGCAGAATAACAGCCGCCCCCTCTTAACGCTGGAGCACATTTACTCCTGTGACTGTGCACAATATTGCTCCCCAAAAATCCACCCTTCCTCTGAGTGACAATCTGTTGGAAACAATCCAATACGACTGATTTTCACAATGCGTCCCGGCCCCCCCTCCTGGGAAATTTCACTTTCAGCACCCACTGATTCCCCTCCTCTCCCGGAGCTAAATGGGTTTCCGGGCGATTGCGAGTGCGAGAAAATTGCCCAGTCTGTTGCAGAGAGACATTTGCTGTAAATGCAGTTATCGACTTGATAGGACCCCTGTGATTATTGTGGAGTGGAATTACCCTGCTTTATCGCAGAATGCAACCTTCTGCCTTTCTGACAACGCCTTCCATTAACTCCTGTGTAGAAATGATGGAGTGATTAGGGACGGGTGCTCAGGGTCCACTTTTTCCCAAACCTGCAAGACAGAACCCCCCCATACTAATATCCCATTAATGGATGATTCCCCCTCCGACTCTGAATAGATCTGCATGCATCTCGAGTGTACTCAGCGAGTGGGGTTTGCAGAAGTCGAGGGAACTTTTGATCCTCTCCACAGGCCGTAATGGTGCTCGACTAGATCAAAGAAAAACTCTCTTAAATGAGAGCTCATTAACTTTAAGAGACGGAAATTATTTCTAATTTGATTTTGGGATTACGCATTTGATGCTTCTTCTTTATTTTATTTACTCGTGATCAACACGCCAGGGTGCAAAATCTGCTCAAATGACACATTGCTTGTCAGTCTTCTTCTTTCATCCATTTAACATCCTGGTGTTAATACAGCAGCTCCATCCAGCCCTGTTCTTTCTGTACACAGCAGACATGACACACTGGGCCTGAGCAGAGTTAATCACAGTCTGGAAACTTAAGCCAGGGTGCCTCCGAGTGCTGGCAGGAAGCTCGCACAGAACAAACCAAATCGTCTTCCACATTTAAATCTGGTGAACAGAAGCGAGCAAACATCGTCTCCATCAGAGAATAATGATGGGTTACAGGGCTTGTCCAGTATATTTATAAACTGTCTGTCTGTATGTGGACTGAGACCGATAGCAAAGAGACAAATGTCCCATGTTGGACGATTACGTTGAAGTTGAAGGTCTGGTGTCTAACTTCTCTGTGACCCTACCACAGAGAGGTCAGGGCCACATGCTGTCTTTATTAGCTGAATGTGTTTTATGTCCTACATGATCTATGTTTACGGCTGAATGCTCTCCATGTTGTGGTTTGTCTCTGACCTCCTATTGGTCAGAGGCCTTGGGTTTCACATCAGGAGAGTGTGCTGGAAATGTCTGTTAACAATGCAACAGAAAGGATCATGAGTCAATCAATGTCTTTGTTTAGTTTAATTCTTCTTGCAAGTAGAAGGAACAAAGCTTCAGAGTGTCAATACAGTCTGAAGGAAAAGCTCGAAGAAATCACAATATGTTTGGGTTTATATACACATGCTTCACAGAAAAACCTTCATGCCTATATGAGGATTGCCGATACAGGCGCAGTCAAATATCAAATACATTTCATCATACATTTCAACACGTCGCACAACAGTAATGTCAAGGAAACTTCAAGTCTGAGTATCTTGGATATTTAGCTATTTGTGAGAAACCTCCATCCTTGGGTAAAGACAAAACAAGAATATTACGTATTAAGTTATTGTCGCATTTCTCAAGCGAGCTCTGAGTAAAATGTGTCCTCGACAGTAAACAGAAGTTTTCCATTACAAGAGTTTGTTGATTTTAGTTCTAACTGGTTTATCAAGTCAATGATAAAAGCAAAACTGGAGTTCAAACTGTCTGGTTTGCAGCCGCTAATAGCTCCATGAACTGCACCGATATCCGCTCCATCACAAGGTGTAGTTCACAAAGCATGTCGTGCTCATGAAGGTTAAGAGCTAACGCGCCCATGCTTTGTCTTGCTTTGTGCAGTTTGCTCTTGTTTTGTGTCCGAGCTGTGGAGTGCAGCCATCAGCATCAGCTGGAGCTGCATATGAATCCTCCTGTAGATGATGTGTTTATTGGGGAGGGGGGCACTTATTCCAGTTTACTGTGCAGTTGAGTCATAACAGATGTGATACACCTTTAACCGTTTATTTACATAAAAAAAAAAGAAGCTTTGTTGGTGTGGTAGACGTGACATTGAGGAGCGGAGCTGTGATCCAAAAGTTAAACTATTATCAACTGAGAGCGCTGTGACAACAACAGAACTGATGGTGAAGAGTTATATGTGCTCAGGATGCTGATTGATTAAATTCCAACAGCGGTCCGTCTCCGCTCAGTTTTTTTTATTGAAAATGGGAATCCAGCACACTTAATAGAGCGCCACAGGAATGAGTCCTAAAACCAGGAAGTAAGTTAGCATTTGAGCGCCATGGGGTCTAACGTCTAAAAGTCAACGGGGAGTTTGAATGTGTTTGTGGTTAGACTCCTGAAATAAGGTCTGTGGTTAACCTGAAGAGATGTTGGTGTTTTGTTAGACCACATAAACTACGTTAGGTAATACCTCCACTTGTGAAGTTTGAAGTTTTTAGGATTCTCATTAGACCCCGTGGTGATGCTACTTCAGGGTTGGCCTACAAAAATACGTCATATGGTTTGTTCTCTATGGACGCAGGACTTTAACCCTTCACGTGATTCTGAATCTGAAACTGTCTTTTGTGTTGGTAGAGAGGGAACATAGGCAGCACCGTCTTTTTGTGAATCAGACCCAGAGTTTACTATCCCAGTGTCTCAATTCAAATATGATTCCAAATGGAGGAATGATGATATCAAATGCAAAACTACATCGTCTTAACATTGCAAACCCACTTTTGTCCCTGATTATTTCTGTCTGTAACGCAGCTGCGTCTCCGTTGTCTTGTTGTCGTACGGGCTCTGCTGTATTGACTCTGTGCTCTGAGTGTTTCACAATCAAATAAGACTTTGTTTGTTCTAAACAAACAGAGCGGCCATTCCTCACAGCTCAGCCAGCGAGGATTTTTTATCTGCACTAATGTGAGAAATAATGAAATCAATAATCCCCCAGTCTGTGATATGATCTCATACAAAGTTTTTATTGAAGATCAACACTGGAAATGTGCTGATGAACCGTCGTCTCCTCTTGTTCTAACACATAATTAGTAAACAGTAAACAGACTGGAAGCAAACCCCCTCAATGTTTCCATCAAGACTTCCTAAGAAGAGAAGACCCTTATGAATTTATTACAGAAATAAAGGAGGAAGGATTTAAAGAGAAAATTGTTATTATTAGTAAGAAGTTATGATCGTTTTCAGACTCTTTAATTAATCTTTAACTCTTTAAAATCACTAGCATCCAAGACCAATATTTATGATGCATCTACTTATTGCATATTTCCTCTTTCACACATGCACCCCTCAAAACTTTAAGAAACATGCTGTCCTGTAATCTCCCTGACTTTCAAGTTCACACATGAACCTCAGAGCGAGAGACTATCCCTGTAGGACAGGACGAGCTAATCTCAGGAGGCAAGACACGGCGGATGAAGCAACAGCGTCTGATTCTTTAAAGGAGACATATTATGAAAAATCCTCTTCTTCAGTGTTGTTGAACATATATCTGTGTAACCTGAAAGTCTACTGACCCACAACATGTGAAATAAACCATCCAGTCCTTTGTTTGTGGTCTGCATAAGTCTTACAACACAGAGAAAAATGCTCTGTTTCAAATGTGCTCTCCTTGTGATGTCACAGTGGGATTCTGGTAAAAAAAAGAATCCCCTCCCCTCCCCTGGTATCTCCACCCATGGACTCCACCCCCAGACTAGAACAAAACTTTTGCACAGGTCGGCCATTTTTATTCTCTCTACAGAGGAGTGATGTCTACGGGGAAAACTCAGGGGGGGGGGGGGTCATTACATTTAAAGAGACACACACACCAAAACGGAGCGTTCTGAGAGAGCTGGTTTATACAGGGTCACAAACCTCCTCTGGTGCTTGATTCATGTTATATTTAGACCACAGGGGGACTGTTTGAAAAGGTGGAGGAGGGGACTGTTTGAAAAGGTGGAGGAGGGGACTGTTTGAAAAGGTGGAGGAGGGGACTGTTTGAAAAGATGGAGGAGGGGACTGTTTGAAAAGGTGGAGGAGAGGACTGTTTGAAAAGGTGGAGGAGGGGACTGTTAGAAAAGGTGGAGGAGGGGACTGTTTGAAAAGGTGGAGGAGGGGACTGTTTGAAAAGGTGGAGGAGGGGACTGTTTGAAAAGGTGGAGGAGGGGGGTTTAATATGCCCTCTTTAAAAGACAGTTCTGCCTCAGTATCAATGTAACATTTGATTGGATGTAATCACAGGGTCAACACACTACATGTTAAGAACATACTAACAATCCCTTAGAGCAGTGTCTAAAATCCTCTCCAGCCGTACATCACAAAACTTTAAAAATATGAAGCTTTACGACCAAAGGGGAAGTTGGTGCACTGATTTCATAACAGTCAATTTCCTGTTTGAATAAATTGCTGACTCGGTTATTTGCTGACCATCCATGTCCTTTGCATTTTGATGAGAAACACTGATTTGATTTTTTTCTGAGTAAGCGGCCTGACGCTGGCGTCCACCCAGCAGGTCCTCATTTGAATTTGATGAGCTGTTGTGTCAGCCAATCGTGTTCAGCGCTGCGTGTCTGCATCAGCTAATTCACCTTCACTGAAGAACACCAGAACAGTAATATACTGTATATAGCTTATCAAGAAGAAGACTATCAGAGGTAAGAGAAGGTGCATGTCATAAATCATTCTTTAAATTTAGCAGTCTGAAGACGTGGTTCACTTTCTTATCGCTTCAGTTTGTCCGCTCATGTCTGCTCTTATCTCACAGGAAATTCATGCACAGCCTTCATCCATGTTGCTCTCAGTCATGGCTAGAATAATGTGGCACGCCTTTTTACATTTAATCAGAAGTGCTCATAGTCATTGTAGATACCAGCAATGTTTCTGTAATTGCTTTTGCTATCATGTACATTTGAATGGAAGCAAAATTACCTTAAAATATACAAGTCAATTTACTTTTAAAGGTCACATATTCTGTAAAATCCTCTTCTCCATGTTCCTCTAACTCTAACATGTGTCTCTAGTCCGTCTACAAACCCCCCAATGATGAGAAAAGTCCATCCTCTCCGTCTTCTCCCTGCTCCACTTTTCAGAAAATGTGTGCTCAAACAGGCCGTTTGGAGATTTTCCCTTCATGACATCACAAAGGGCAGTAGGCCCTCCCCCAGGTGGGTGACACTCCCACAGCTAGGTGTTTGTTCTGCCCTCTGATGCCGTGACATCACGCCGAGGGTGGGAAGCCCAAATGTTGTTATCGTGTCTTACTTTTCGGCTCCAGGTTTAAATCACATTATCGTCGATCAAGAATTTAGCTGAAATTAAAGGACGAGTTCATAAAGATTTAACATATTATCTCTGCACGCTTTTTCAACCCTTTCCATGAGGAGGACTTGAGTTTTCTGAAATGTACTTTTGTGGACTTTTTTTGTCGGCAGCAATGCTGAAGAGAAGAGAGAGAGAGGCAACAGATACATGACAGGAAATACATAAATATTAACATTTAACAAAAGGCAAAATTAAGTTGCATGGATGGATGAGTTTTGCATGTTATGCATTCTTCAGAATTTTTCACATCCCTCCAATTTATGTGTCCACTAACACCATTTAATTTTTTTTGCACAAGCAGAATCTATTTTGTATGATATCAATGCATTTCAGCGTTTCCAGCACTAAGCATCCTGAGTCGTCTGTACGAGGGAACAATTTCAAGATTAAGAGCCGCTGCTGTTAAGTTGGGGATATGTAGGTTTTCTTGATGGTATTTCTCTGCATAAAAGCAAATATTAAGAGTTGAAAGCAATTTAAAACAGGTCTTATGCAGTCACTACTGAGGGAAGTGGTACAGCCATGAGCCAACTTTCATCACCTAGCAACAGAAAGCGCTGTTCAGAAGTGCTCGGAAATTGAAATCTTGAGCGCAGCCAGAACAATTAAAAAACTGGACGCTAATGGACATTAAAGTCCTGATTAGAAGAGATGTTCATATTTGTTAGAGGAAGTATTAGTCGGCCTGTGCATCCTTTCTATCGTGCTCCTAACTTAATAATTTAATTGGTTTTCAATTTAAAGGTACTTAAAAAAACAGAGTGCACCGTCATAAACCAAACAGAACCTCATCCTGCTGCGGCTGGCCAATGGGAGTGAAATGCATGATATTAAAAAACACCTCGTGTGAACCCTGCTGAGACGATGAACGGCGCCGCGCTCCTCATCTTTCAGCTGAGACGGGAGCCGTGGTGCAGAGGGACGCCTGTCGTCGCCGAGGAGACGAGACGAGAAGTGATGTGAAAGCAGAAGAGGCAAGAAGAAGAAGAAGAGGACAACAAAAGAGGAGAAGAGGGACACAGAGGAGAAGACGGGAGAGACGGGGGGCGAGGAAATGTAAGATGAAGGAACAAAGGGAGAAGTTTTGGAGGGAGAGAAAAAGTTAAAAGAAAGAAAATGTGCAGGAATAAGAGATTTACAGGGAATACAAATCACTGAAACCCCAAACCATCCTCAGTGACAGTTTGGTCCTGTCTGACAAGAGATTTACAGCAAGGGGATTTGTTACATGTAAGCTTTTGGATGTTGTAGTGTGAAAATTATTCAGCGTCCCGGTGTAACAACGCAGCAGTCATATGGATCCTGTCAACTGAAACATCTGTCAGTTCAAAAAAAAAAAAGTTTTCCAACAGACGATGGGCTTATTCTCACACATCAGGATGCTGGCTGCACGGCTGAACCCGGCTGTAAACATGCTTTTTATTCCTGCTGTTGAAATGAGCATTTTAACATGGGTGTGTATGTGACTCGAGGCCAGCCCCCACGTGGACACACGAGGAACTGCAGCTTTTTTTCCCCTTCTCCATTGGCTTCATTTTTCAACACCTGAGGTTTCAGCTCGGTGCAGACTCACTCCCACTCCACACTCAGAGGTTTAGCACGGCGCTTAATGTAGCAAATCCTCCACGTTAGCATGCAAACGTGTAACGGACCGAGTGGTTAGGGAAAGGCCGTTTTTTTTAAACGTTTTTTCTCTACTGGCAGGTCTTCCTACATGCACTATCAAACCCCTGCAGATGATACAAAATGCAGCAGCATGACTGGTCTTCAACCTTCCTAAAAGAGCACATGTCACTCCGCTGTTCATCTCCCTCCACTGGCTCCCAGTTACTGCTCACATCAAATTTAAAACTCTGCTGCTCGCTTACAAAACAGACACAGAAACGTCTCCTCCTTACTTTAACTCTCTGATCCAGGTCTACACTCCCCCCCCCCCACTACACTCTGCCAATGAAAGGCGTCTGATCCAACCTTCACAACAGGGTCCTAAGTCTCTGACTAGACTCTTCTCCTCTGTCGCCCCCCGGTGGTGGAATGAACTTCCAAACTCCATGTGATCTGCAGAGTCCCTCTGCACCTTTAAGAAAAAGCTAAAGACCCAGCTCTTTCATGAATACCTACTAACTTAATGATGATGGTCTCCATATTATTGATGATGATGATGGTAATGACGATGGTTTTTGTTTGATAACGACGACTTATAAGATGGTTTCTATACTGATTAGAGCTCTCAAGAACTGCCCTCAATGTTGTGCTTTGCCTCTGGTCACTTCCTGTCAGCACCTGTGTGTCCAATCAGACTCAAAGCTGATCGTTTGCTCTTACTGACATTGTTCCCTTTTTTCTAGATCCTTGCTTGTGTTGTTCTTACTCTCTGATGTACGTCGCTTTGGATAAAAGAGTCTGCTAAGTGAATTGTAGAATTTAACACATCGTGGTGACATTTCTTTGCATATACGGAGCAATTTAAAAAAATTAATTAACGCTCACTACCAAGGAAAGTTGTGGAGCCATCAGCCAATGTTTGTAACCTAGCAACAGTAAGCGCTGTCTGAAATGGAAGCTGTGAGCACAATTAAAAGAGCTGCTAATGGAGGCCCCTTACGTTCCTGATTAGAAGAGACATTCATTATTAGTTAGACTAAGTAGTCTGCCTGTAAATCGGCCTGTTTATCTTTCCTACAGTGCTGCTAACTTAATCAAAGCTGTTTCATTTTTATTAGTGTTCAATTTAAAGATGCTAAACACTCAGAGGTGTTGGACGGCACTCAATGATGCGGAACCTCAACGTAAGCATGCAACATGTTCTGAGTGTTGAGTGAAAGGCACCTTTGAGACAAGATCGCCATTTTCCAGTGATGTCACGCTCATGGCGGTGTGACAGTGCCACAAAATGTTTAAGTGTCTGTTAAAAAACGATGAATTAGGCCGTGTTCACACTTGACTTCTTTTTTCAACTGCCAGCGCCGTTTTTACATACAAGCCTATGGAAAAATGAAAAAGTATGACACCTTTTCAAAAAGCGCTGCGCCCGACGCCTTTTTCAGTTGAATTATTTCAACTTTTCAGAAAAGCGCTGGGTGACGTCAAGCGCCTTTCTGACAGCTGACCAATCAGGACGAGTAGTAACCTACGTCCCTAGTTACCTGTGCCCAAAAACGGCAAACTTCCACCAGATATGTGTGCATTGCGTGTCCGCTCCGGTCTGTTACGGAACCGTGCATCCTCATCCGTCAACACCCACCGGCTGCGTTCTCAGTCTGCAGCACGGAGAGCACAGCCGGACAGCTGGAGTACGGCACGAGATAATACGATGTTCGTGGTATAAAACTCAATAAAAACCTTATAAACACATAAACACACAAACAGTCGTTTTTCTGAACCGTCAAAACGGAGAGTGTTATTCTGAAAATAAACCGGATATTTTAATGTTGTATCGGTGTCTGACTTCCCGTCCCGCTTGTTCTTTTTAGTGCTAAATTGATGCGTTGTGCTCCGGCGCGGTTGCACCGCAGACTAGATCCCGTTGTTATGGTTACAGAACACTCGCACATAAACGCTCAAAAGGCGCTGAAGGCAGCGCTTTTTTCTGAAAAAAGAAGTCAAGTGTGAACACGGCCTCAGGGTGTTTCAAAGAAACAAAAAACAAGGCCTAAAGTCATTGAAACATTTGTATCATTTAAGTATTATGTAAACAAATATTCCATTGATGCACAAAATGTCAGTGTCGGGATCAATCAACCGGTGTGAAATCTAAAATGACCGAGGTTATAAAGGCAGGATGTGGCGCAGGCGAGCAGGAGGAGAATTAGTGAGCCAAGGGGAAAATTATCTGGTGGTAAATTTAAAGCTGTGTTACTTTGCCAGACTGACCTCCGATCGGCACGGCGTCTTCATGTGACGACAGGAGACACTAATAACAAAGGTGAGTTGAGGAGCAGAAGGACGCCGATTTTGCAAAACAGAGCTGGAAATCCGTTTTCACGTTCAAACTTTTCGAAAACAACGACAGACAAACTCAGAAAGGTTTCATGAATATGACAGAAAATGCACATGTGCACATTTTTACACGTTCTGCTTACTGAGACTTTTCTGCATATGGCGCCTGCAGGCTTTGATGTTTGCTGACGTGACCTAATTATCATGTTTGCCTTCGAATTACATCATAAGCAGTCGATGCATCAACAGCCCGGTGCAAAGTGAAAGAGTCTCCTCTTCACAGTCTGAACTACAACTCAGCATGAAGTGATTCAGAAACATTTCCTTTTCACATTAACCAGCGTCCTAAGGTGTTTGAATGTTTTTCTCTTCATTGCCGCATGATCTTGTAGTTCTCATGTGATCTTGTAGTTCTCTTGTGATCTTGTAGTTCTCTTGTGATCTTGTAGTTCTCCTGTGATCTTGTAGTTCTCCTGTGATCTTGTAGTTCTCTTGTGATCTTGTAGTTCTCTGTGATCTTGTAGTTATCTTGTGATCTTGTAGTTCTCTTGTGATCTTGTAGTTCTCTTGTGATCTTGTAGTTCTCTTGTGATCTTGTAGTTCTCCTGTGATCTTGTAGTTCTATTGTAATCTTGTAGTTCTCCTGTGATCTTGTAGTTCTCTTGTGATCTTTTAGTTCTCCTGTGATCTTGTAGTTCTCTTGTGATCTTGTAGTTCTCTTGTGATCTTGTAGTTCTCTTGTGATCTTGTAGTTCTCCTGTGATCTTGTAGTTCTCTTGTGATCTTTTAGTTCTCCTGTGATCTTGTAGTTCTCTTGTGATCTTGTAGTTCTCTTGTGATCTTGTAGTTCTCTTGTGATCTTGTAGTTCTCCTGTGATCTTGTAGTTCTCCTGTGATCTTGTAGTTCTCTGTGATCTTGTAGTTCTCTTGTGATCTTGTAGTTCTCCTGTGATCTTGTAGTTCTCCTGTGATCTTGTAGTTCTCCTGTGATCTTGTAGTTCTCCTGTGATCTTGTAGTTCTCCTGTGATCTTTTAGTCAATGGATAGCAGATGGTTGCTGAGTAATTGGCCAATCAGAGTTAAGTATTGAAAACAGCTGTGTAACAAACTTGTTTAAGGATAATGCACAGGTAGAAAGATGGATGTTTTGGAACACGGGGAGTATTTGGAAAAAAGGGTGTTTTGAGAAGTTTTTGTGTGTTTTGATGTTTGTACTGTTGTGAAAAACTTGTCAACCAAAAAATAAATCAAAGCTGAACACGGCCTCCATTCTCAACAAAGCTCTGCAGCCACTTTTCAAGCCCACGGGGGGATGTGTGTTCAGACTCAAAAGACAAATTTGAGGACAAATCTGTGTCACACCTTGCAGCTGAAACACGGAACATGTGGGAAGAGAACAACGCTGCCAGCTCTCCGTCTCCCCGAGCGGGGATTGAGACAGCTGTGGCCGCGAGTCAAACAACAACAAAGGCAGAATCTTGTTAGCTTATCTGCTGTGGTGTGAAATTTGCCTTTGAGAACATCTGAAGATACCTCGTACAACAGATAACAGCCACAGAGCATATCAGTGCAATTACTCACTCAATTACCCTTTGATGGATTTTTACTCACTTATAAAGAAATCATCCAACTTTGTGAGCAGAAGCAAAGAGTTTAAGTCAGATTTACATGAAATGTTAAACATGTTGTGAAATATATATGAGGTAAAGTTTGGGAATGTGTTGCATGGTGCATCGATGACCTGCAAATGTAAAGGAGACACATCGCTGACGGTGAACGATCAAATATTCATCAGATCATAACCATGCCAGGGTCTGTAATTAATAATTCAAACAAAGAATATGTTCTTATTTCTCCCTCCCAGCTATCAGCGCCCAAACAGATATCATGTTTTACTGTAAGTGACATGTCGGGATAAAGTCAAGTGAGGATGAGAAACAAGACGACCTACCCGGGTTATCTTTTTCTAAACGGTCAAACATGAAGCTGGTTATCAAGTCGATAAGTCAACACAAAGTTTGTATGCATGTGAGTGCGTTCACATGAAAGAGGCGGCGAGTTAAGCTTGAAGTGAGCTGGAACAAGAGTCCACTTGAGGCCGGCTCCAGAAGACCAGGAAGTCCTTTTAGCACTGCATATCAAAATGTCTGTTTTTTTTACTTCATTCTAGAGAAAGGAAAGTGGACAAGGAAAGTGGACAAGGAGAGAGAAAGAGAGAGAGAGTGGGGAAAGACATGCAGGGAGGGAGACACCGGTCGGACACATGGGGAGCATGCACTAACCACTACACTACCAGCGCCCCTAAAATGTAGAAATAAACGTATTTACAGCCTGGTATGAAAACGATTCTGGTCTGATAACTTAATGTTGAATATTTTCATAGTAAATTTGATCTGACTACAAGCTGCCATGTTGTAGTGATCTGTCAGGAGGCTGACTGCCGATTTCCACATACTCACACACCATGGTCTGTGCAGCCTCGCTCACTGCGTTGTGTTCTCTAACACTCTAGTCAACGCTCTTGTTTCCACAGAAAGCGCCATCTCCTTTGTTTCCACAGAAAGCGCCGTCTCCTGAGCGGCCCAGCAGCACCCATGCGCTCTGCTCCGTTTCAAATACGCTGCAAAACTATTCTCGACGGAGCTCGCTGCAACAATGCGTCAAGCTGGACAGAACAGGAAGTCAGACAAGGAAACGCACAGAGCATCGGGTCAATTTCAAAATAAAACACAACATGCAGACTCCTGATCGTATATTCCATCAGTTTATCAACATGACGTCAAAACAGAATGAACAAGGGGGGCGCTGGTGGCGTAGTGGTTAGTGCACACTCCCCATGTAAGGAGGCTGTAGTCTTCCAAGTGGGCGGCCCAGGTTCAAATCCCGCCTGTGAATCCTTTCTCACATGTCATTCCCTACCCTGATTTCCAACTCTATCCACTGTCCTATCCCTCCATTAAAGGCACAAAAAGCCCAAAAATAAATCTTTAAAAAAAAACAGAATGTACAACAAATCATCCTCAGAAAGACAAAGCATGTTAACACATTTTCTCCCAAAATGACCAAAAATTTGGATCACTCAGCATTTCCAAAAGGGCAACCACCATGTATGATCTGCCAAAAAACCTTTCAGAATCAAACGCTGACGTCCATGTTAACAAACAGTTTACAGAACCCCTGGCTGTAAAACTGACAGCAGAGGGATTCTTTGATGGTCATATTTTAAAGTTCAGACAGCTGTCACTAAAAACAGATGTATTTGACAGGTGAGGAGTGAGACTATGTTGTGCCAGTCCAAATAAAAACAAACCTTAGTGTGACCAGTATGTCAGAGAGTTTCTCTCTGTAGAAACAGGACGGCCCTGATATTCAGAGCATTAGTAGAACAACGGGGAAAGTCTCCTCCTATTTGCTCTCGTGGTTCTTTTTTTTCCAGGGCCTCACTCTTTTTCTCCAGACTCTCACTGACCTGAATACGTCCACAAAAAAAGGTCCCCAGCGACCCGGGCCTGCCGCTGCAACACCGCCACGCCTGTAATTTTCCATTAGTGTGAGACAGCGGGGCCGTTTATAGCAGCAAAGCCCTGTGGAGAAGCAGGTTAGCTGTAATTATTCAGCTGATGGCTTATGAGCAGAGCGGGCCTGTCACTCCCTCTCCTGACTCCCTGGAACGAGCCAATCACGAGCCAGGAGAAGCTTTTTCTGTCTCACCTCAGAGGGACTCGGATAGTCCGGCCTCACTCACGCTGGACTACAACTGTACGCTTAATTTTAAAAGCATTTAACAATCCACGGCTCCAGGTTTGTCTTGTTGGGTCTCTGTCTTCCCTCTCAGGGTTTTGTAAACTCTCAGGGATGTAATGGATTTTAACGAGTGAGTTGCATCCTCGTAAAGGCACGGCACGGCTTTAGCAGTTCAGTTTTTACACCGCCATCGACTCCCGCTCCTTTCTCTTCTTTCGGTGTTTCATTCAGAATTATGTCAGCTGAATAATTTGGTATTAAATGTCAAGCAGAATACCGTTTGAATCCACAGACTCATTAAATATTTGAGGCAGGGACCTCGGCGGTTTCAGAAAGAGAATGTCAAATGAGAACAATGTTAAACCCCCCCCCCCCCCCCCCCCAAACTCTGAGGATGAATATGCTAGACAAATTTACAACAAATGCACAGACACTCTCCTGGCTTGTTCAAACCTTTTGAACAGAGCGGAAACTACTTTAAAATACTCCTTTCTGTCTACAGAAGAAGACACAATACCACACGCTCGGGATCACTTTTAGTTTATAAGCTTCTGATATCAGTGTGTTTGTAATCTCTGTCACATCTTTTCATCCCACATGGAAACAGAATATACAAGCAAAAAGATCGGCTCTAACTATGGCAGTTTAGGACCTATGGGCCTATTTGATTATTGAGGATTGTGCAGCTTTTGCGCCCGCTAACCCTGAGCAGACAAGTCAAAAAGACAAAAAACATCCTTTTATGGGCAATCATCACACTGGGCAATTACAACATGTGTGCTATATAAAGACCATGTCCTGGAAGTCTCCTGGACGGACACTTACCAGGAAAGGGTGGGTGGGTATGTGTGTACGTGTATCAGATCATGACCTTATGACCTGGCTAAATTCAGAGGTTAGATAACTATTGGTTTGTGCCTGTTGCTGTCCAGATTGTGTTTTTCTGTTATGATTCAACCTTTCAAACTACAACAAACTTAACAGATGAACACATCATTATTAAAATAGTCATCAATAACCATGATATAAGTAAGGGCGAAGGTTGTAGGAGCTCTGTGTACTCGAGAGCCTGCCTTGTGCCTCCTGGACTTAGTTAGTGCGTGGAAATGACTGTCTGCTTAGAGTTGGTGGTAACTGCAGCATAGCATTTATAACAGATTTATAACAAACTTAGCAGCAATCAGGAAAACAGTTCAGCCTCTGCAGGACTGTATCATCAGCAGCTCGATTATTAACAGGATAATCTTTGAGTCATCCTTGTTTGTGCCATTCAGAGAGCAAGCTTTGTTTTAAACGATGAAACTCATATCACACGTTTCAATTTTAGCCTCACAATAAACTTACAAAAGGTTTCCCTCCCCTCTCTAGCTCGTCATCTTTAGGTGGAGGTTATTGTGCTTGGCTAGCCTGAGAGTGCAACGCAGCAGGAGAACTATTTGGCCGTGTTTGTGCCTTCAATATACTTGAATCTGAGTTCATGGACAGGACACATTGTGCAGTTGGTGCAGTGAGCAGCACCTGAGCAGTGAGCTACGTACTACGGTGAGCGTATTGCATAATTGCTTGTTCTGTTCTCCTCTGCACTGTGTTACTGTGTACCTACTCTTAGCTTAGCTTAGCAGTTAGCTTTACAATGGCTTCTTTTTCTGTCTCTCCCTCTCCTGCTCTCTCTTGCTCTACGTGTCAGATGTTAAGTTATTCCTCGTCCTCCTTTAGTGATAATGATACTTGTAAGAAATGTAGTTTATTTTTAGCTTTGGAGGCGAGGGTGTCTGAGTTAGAGAGACGGCTCCGCACCATTGAGTCGGAGTCATCGTATGCAGTAGTAGTTAGCCAGCCACCTGTAGCCGGTGCGGGCCGACATAGCTTGGCTTCCCCCCCGGTAACTCCCGAGCAGCCGGGAGGCAGTGGCTGGGTTACTGTCCGAGGGAAGCATAGTCGAAAATCGAAGCACACGGTTCCCCACCAACCACTTCACGTTTCAAAGTAATTCTCCCCACTCAGCGACACACCCGCTGAGAATAAAACTCTGATTATTGGAGACTCCATAGTCCGAAACGTGAAGCTAGCGAAGTCAGCGGGCATAGTTAGGTGTATACCCGGGGCCAGAGCGGGCGACATCGCATCTCATTTAAAGTTGCTGACAAAGACTAAAGGTAGATTTGATACAATCGTAATTCATGTCGGCACTAATGACTCCCGACTACGCCAGTCGGAAGTCACTAAGGTTAATGTGGAGTCGGTGTGTACTAAGACGATGTCGGACTCCGTAGTGTTCTCTGGACCCCTCCCAAATCAGACCAGTGATGACATGTATAGCCGCATGTCATCACTCAACCGCTGGCTGTCGAAGTGGTGTCCAGCACACGATGTGGGCTTCATAGATAACTGGCAGTCTTTTTGGGGAAAACCTGGTCTGCTAGCTAGAGACGGCATCCATCCCACTTTGGACGGTGCAGCTCTATTATCTAGAAACATAGCAGAGGTTGTTAGTCCAAAACCTTGACAACAACACAGAGTTCAGACCAGGAGGCAGAGCTGCAGTCTTACACTTAGATCTGTCTCCCAGTCACTATAGCTGTAATACTGAATCTAACTGTAGTTATACTATAGGTACTGTGTCTGTCCCCCGGTCCAGACCCGTTTTTATAAGTCATCCAAACGGCGTGAATCATCAGAATCTGATTAGAATCAAAACTACGAATACGATTTTGCTAAAAAATCAGAAAATTCACTGCGGACTTTTGAACATTAGGTCCTTAGCATCCAAATCTCTTTTAGTGAATGATCTGATATCAGATCAGCACATTGATTTACTTTGTTTGACTGAAACCTGGCTGTGTCGAGATGAATATGTTAGTTTGAATGAATCCACTCCTCCCAGTCATTTTAATACTCATATACCTCGAGACACCGGACGAGGTGGTGGAGTAGCAGCTATTTTTAATTCCAGTCTTTTAGTTAACCCTCGACCAAAGCTGAATTTTTCTTCTTTTGAAAGCCTTGTTCTTAGTCTTTCACATCCAGTCTCAAGAACCTTTCAGCCAGTTCTAGTTGTTGTAGTTTACCGCCCTCCTGGCCCATATTCTGAGTTTTTATCTGAGTTTGCAGAATTTTTATCAGACTTAGTCCTTAGCAGTGATAGAATAATTGTTGTAGGTGACTTCAATATCCATGTGGATGTTGATAATGATAGCCTTAGCACAGCTTTCATGTCATTATTAGACTCTATTGGTTTCGCCCAGGGTGTAAACGAACCTACTCATCGTTTTAACCACACCCTGGATCTTGTTTTAGCTTATGGCATTGAAGTCCATAACCTTACAGTTTTCCTAGAAAATCCTCTGCTATCAGACCATTTTTTTATTACTTTCGACTTTGTCCTACCAGAATTATCTCTGCTTAATAAAAATGTGCTCTCGTTTATCTGATAGTGCTGTGGCTAGATTTAAGGAAGCTATTTCAGCTGCTTTTGATTCAGTACCGTGTTTCAACCCAGTTGGAAACTCTTATGATAGCTTTAGTCCCTCTCAGCTAGATCAGTTTGTTGATAGTGCAGTGGATTCGCTGAGAGTTACTCTGGATTCGATTGCTCCCCTGAAACAGAAAGTTGTCAAACAGCAGAGAATAGCTCCATGGTTCAACTCAGAAACCCGTACTCTAAAACAATCGTCGCGAAATTTTGAAAGAATATGGCGCTCGACCAAAACGGTAGAATCTTGTTTATTCTGGCAGGATAGTCATAGAAAATATATGAAGGCTCTATGTCACGCTCGAGCTGCCTACTACTCCTCTCTAATCGAGGAAAACAAAGGCAATCCTAGATACCTTTTCAGCACTGTAGCCAGGCTGACAGAGAGTCATAGCTCCATTGAGCCTTGTATTCCTCTAGCCCTCAGCAGTAATGACTTCCTGAGCTTTTTCAACAACAAAATTCTAGACATCAGAGACAAAATTGGTAACCTCCTGCCCTTACCTGGTGCAGATACGTCTGATACGGCAGAGACAGTTCCAGGACCAGATATTAGTCTCGACTGTTTTTTCTCCAATCGACCTTTCAGAGTTATATTCCATTATTTCTGCATCGAAACCGTCAACCTGTCTTTTGGACCCAATCCCAACCAAGCTGTTTAAGGAAGTCTTTCCCTTAGTTAGCAACTCCATATTAGATATGATCAATATGTCTTTACTGGCAGGCTATGTACCACAGACATTTAAAGTAGCAGTAATCAAACCTCCACTTAAAAAGCCTACTCTGGACTCAGGAACTCTGGCTAACTACAGACCTATATCCAACCTTCCTTTTATCTCAAAGATCCTGGAGAAGGTGGTAGCTAAACAGCTGTGTGACTTTCTCCATGACAACAGTTTATTTGAGGAGTTTCAGTCAGGATTTAGAGTCCACCATAGCACTGAGACTGCAGTAGTTAGAGTTACAAACGATCTACTTCTAGCTTCAGACAGGGGACTTCTCTCTGTGCTCGTCTTGTTAGATCTTAGTGCTGCTTTTGACACCATTGACCATCAGATCCTATTATACAGACTAGAACATTTACTTGGAATTACAGGGACTGCTTTAAGTTGGTTTGAATCCTACTTATCAGACCGATCTCAGTTTGTACATGATTAATGATGCACACCAAAGTTAGCCATGGAGTGCCACAAGGTTCAGTGCTTGGACCAATTCTCTTTACATTATATATGCTTCCTCTGGGAAATATTATGAGGAAACACTCCATACAGTTTCATTGTTATGCAGATGATACTCAGCTTTATGTATCAATGAAGCCCGATGGTACCAGTCAGTTATGTCAGCTAGAAACGTGCCTTAAGGACGTTAGGACCTGGATGACCAGAAATGTTTTGCTACTTAACTCAGACAAGACTGAAGTTATTGTGCTAGGCCCTAAAAACCTCAGAGAGACTTTTTCTAGTGATTTGACTGTCCTTAATGACATCAGCCTGGCATCTAGCACCACTGTTAGGAATCTAGGAGTTCTATTTGATCAAGATATGTCTTTTAGCTCTCACATCAGGCAAATTTCAAGAACAGCCTACTTTCACCTTCGTAATATATCCAAGATCAGGAATATCCTGTTGCAAAATGATGCAGAAAAACTAGTTCATGCATTTGTTACCTCGAGACTGGATTATTGTAACTCTCTTTTGTCAGGGTGCTCTGGTAAGTCTCTAAAGACTCTTCAACTAGTCCAGAACACTGCAGCTCGTGTACTGACCAGAACTAGGAAAAGGGACCACATTACTCCTGTCCTGGCTTCTCTGCACTGGCTCCCTATACAGTCTAGACTAGAATTCAAGATGCTTCTTCTCACTTACAAAGCTCTAAATGGCCAGGCACCATCTTACCTGAAGGAGCTACTAGTGCCGTACTGCCCCTCGAGAACATTACGGTCCCAGAATGCAGGACTACTAGTGGTACCTACAGTCTCTAAGTATACTATGGGAGGTAAAGCCTTCAGTTATCGGGCTCCTCTCCTCTGGAACCGCCTTCCAGCCGGGGTCCGGGAGGCAGACACAGTCTGTATTTTTAAGAATAGATTTAAAACTTTCCTTTTTGATAAATCTTATAGTTAGGGCTGGTGCTGGCGTAGACCAGCTCTTAGTTATGCTGCTATAGGCTTAGACTACCAGGGGAACTGGCACCCTGAGCTCCTCTCTCTCTCTCTCTCTCTCTGTGCATATACAGTACATCATATTACTGCATGTATCTATCTGTAAATCTCAGTCACTAACCACCTACTTTCCTGGGAGCTCTTGAGCTCTCTTAGGCTCCTCAAGATCGTTGGTTGACGGCCTGCCAGAACAACCCCCCCCCCCCCCTCCCCACCGGATTGTTGATGGACGGCTTGCCTCCCCCCACCCCCTTGCTCCCTATCCCTCTTCCTGCATCTTATCCCATCTCTCCCCCTATCCCTTTCCAAGCCCGGCGCAGTCTAGGCCTGTGAAGACTGTTTCGTCATGAGCCGGGGATCCGGCCAAAGCTTTCTGCCTTTTAATAAGACAGTTTTTTCTTACCACTGTAACTTTTGCTGCTTTGCTAAAGTGCTCATGATGGATAGGCCGGATCTTTGTAACATAGCAATAAGTAAGGTCTTTTACCTGTTTTATGTAACATAACAATGAGTAAGGTCTTTTACCTGCTTTTTGTAACATAACAATGAGTAAGGTCTTTTACCTGCTTTATGTAACATAACAATAAGTAAGGTCTTTTACCTGCTTTATGTAACATAACAATAAGTAAGGTATTTTACCTGCTTTTTCTAACATAACAATGAGTAAGGTCTTTTACCTGCTTTTTGTAACATAGCAATAAGTAAGGTCTTTTACCTGTTTTATGTAACATAACAATGAGTAAGGTCTTTTACCTGCTTTTTGTAACATAACAATGAGTAAGGTCTTTTACCTGCTTTATGTAACATAACAATAAGTAAGGTCTTTTACCTGCTTTATGTAACATAACAATAAGTAAGGTATTTTACCTGCTTTTTCTAACATAACAATGAGTAAGGTCTTTTACCTGCTTTTTGTAACATAACAATGAGTAAGGTCTTTTACCTGCTTTATATAACATAACAATAAGTAAGGTCTTTTACCTGCTTTTTGTAAAGTGTCTCAAGATAACACTTGTTATGAGTTGACGCTATACAAATAAAAATTGATTGATTGATTGATTGATCATGTCAGCTGGACTTTGACTTCTTGTAGGAGCAAATGATGCACCATTTTTCAGAGCGATTCCAGTCTGCATCCCATTCTCATTGACTCTGCATCGTAAACAATTCACTCGTAAATTTTGAGATGAGATCCCAGCGCGGCCTTCATACAACCGTACACTCTTTTATGACTTTTAAAAATGCAGCGCCGCATACTCGATGTCTTTAAAAAACCCCATAGGAACTCCAGCAGCATGTGAAGTAAAGTTAAGATAGTTTGAACAAAGTTTGGCTCCTCGGCAGTCGGTCCTGACTGTCCCATGTGTGCATCAGGAGGATTTTTTTAGAGATGAATTTCCAAAATGTTTCTTCGAGACAGGAGTGCAATTGTCAAAGACTGTCAACATCTGTCTGACTGGAGCGCCACATTTTCTAGGAAGGAAGTATCAGAGTGACAGTGTTCAGTCTGAATGACAGTGAGGAGAGTCTTCAGAGCTGCCAAACAACAAGTCAAAGTTTCTCAGAGAAGAGCTGATGGAGACACGCTGACTGACTGAGACTCTGCTGAGCACCCTGGAGACCGGGAGGAGATCACTCAGCTGACTGCGATGGTCATGGAACATTTTCTATTATTGACAGTGAGGCGGGTTTCAAATGCAGTGACATACAATATATAGTAGTGAAGAGACTACCACTAGCTTATTGTTGAGGTTATTTCCCATCATGTAGGACTGTCCTCTTTCTTGTCCTGGTCCTTCTGGGCTGCTTCAAGTGTGCGGTAAAACCGATTCTTAAGCCTACTGTGATCTTGTAGTTCTCCTGTGATCTTGTAGTTCTCCTGTGATCTTGTAGTTCTCATGTGATCTTGTAGTTCTCCTGTGATCTTGTAGTTCTCTGTGATCTTGTAGTTCTCATGTGATTTTGCAGTTCTTCCTGTGATCTTGTAGTTCTCCTGTGATCTTGTAGTTCTCTTGTGATCTTGTAGTTCTCTTCTGATCTTGTAGTTCTCTTCTGATCTTGTAGTTCTCCTGTGATCTTGTAGTTCTCCTGTGATCTTGTAGTTCTCCTGTGATCTTGTAGTTCTCATGTGATCTTGTAGTTCTCTGTGATCTTGTAGTTCTCATGTGATTTTGCAGTTCTTCCTGTGATCTTGTAGTTCTCTTGTGATCTTGTAGTTCTCCTGTGATCTTGTAGTTCTTCCTGTGATCTTGTAGTGCTTCCTTTGATCTTGTAGTTCTTCCTGTGATCTTGTAGTTCTCTTCTGATCTTGTAGTTCTCCTGTGATCTTGTAGTTCTCCTGTGATCTTGTAGTTCTTCCTGTGATCTTGTAGTTCTCCTCTAGTTCTCTTGTGATCTTGTAGTTCTCCAGTGATCTTGTAGTTCTCCAGTGATCTTGTAGTTCTCCTGTGATCTTGTAGTTCGGACTAGGTGGAAATTGGCTCTAAGAACACGTCCAACAACATATCCGTCATGAATTTGTAATTTTTTTTAGCAAAGACTCAAAGCCCTGAGGAGGAAATTATGGTTTGGGTTTACTGCAAGTGGCTACCTATGGACAATGTGGTACCTGTTATCTCTTTGATGACTTCCTGTCCTGAAAATGTTTAGGTAGTTTATTTTAAACAAAATCTCTTTTAAGAAAAAAAAATGCAGCGGAAAATGTAAACAAAGGCTGTTTGCAGCAGCATCTGATACCAACCTCTCTGCAGCAGACTTACACATTTTATTCATTCAACATTTAAAATAGGAAAAGGTCGATGTTGGTGCTGATGATCTTGTTTGCTTTTGCAGATAATCACACCCCACCCCTCACAGTCTGCCGCTGTCTGTGTGAGTCAGACATATTGTTTAAATAATGAAAACATGTTGACTTGCCTTAATCAGCCCTCATATGTTCTTTGCTCAAGCTGTCGCAGCACCACATGGCAGCGTACATGAAAAGACAGAAAACATGCCGAGGCTGCTCCGTCAGCTGAAGAGAGACAGGAAATGTTTGGAGAAGAGAGTGGGGGGACGACATGCAGGAAAGGTCGGAACCTGCGACGAGGACTGTAGCCTCTGTACATGTGAAATGCAACATAACAGCGAGTCTATCCGGGAGGCTAATTTCAGATTCACATCAAAAACCAATTTGTGAAAATTGCTGTAGAAAGATATTTACGAGACGAGTTTGTAATCAGATCATGAAAATAACTTTTGATATTTAGTCACTAATGGAGTTTAACCTCAGGAAAAAAAAAACACTTTATGGGCATTTTCTCTCAGCTCTGACTGATTACTGAAAGGTGAGTGAGGTTAATGTAACAGATGAGTCACAGCAGCGAGCTGGTAATGGACACGGACTCTTTTCTGTGTTATCACAGCAGCTCACATCTCTCTGTTAGAAACCACTCGTTCTAAATGTGGGACTGTTTTTATGAGCAACTACGAGGAAGAGAATCATAGTTTTTAGATCTGTTTAGTGCAACTGTCTCATCTATGAAAAGGAAACTACAATCTGTCCAGAACTCTGCTGCTCGTCTTCTCACACACTCCTGGACCAGAGACCTCATCAACCCCGTTCTTCATAACCTCCACTGCCTCCCGGCCCCCAGAGTATCCACTTCAAGCTCCTCATTATCTCCTATAAAGCCCCCCACCCCCTCCTGTCTGAGCTCCTCCACCAGCACTCTCAGGTCATCTGATGAAAACCTCCTGCCCCCCCTGCAGGACTAACCACCGGTCCTGGGGGGACAGAGCCTTCTCGATTTCTGCTCCCACCCTCTGGAACTCTCTCCCTTAAACCATCAGAGACCCCCCCCCCACCCATCACTCTCAATCCCTAAAAACTCCCCTCTTCAACATCACCTACATCCACTAACAGACTCTGTTCTTCTTCTCTGAGATTATCTCTGACCTGTTTTGTTGACTGTACGTTGCGCACTTCCTGTACATTTTAAGGTATGGTCATAATGTACTTTTTACCCGTCTCATCGAGGTTCATATGCAAACTGATTGTGGTGCATGCAGGGTAACCGCAGTACCCTGGGTACCCACTTGGCGACCAAATCACTTCCATTTGAAAAGCTCCTAGCAGGAAGCTTTTTCTCCTAGTTTGGTGAGTTTTTGATTTTGTGGTTAAAGCCCCCAAATAAGTGATTCATTGTGGCACTCTAAAAGTCTAATGCATATTTATTATTCCAGAAACCTGCAGAAGTAAATGCATGGGATACATCAGCTGACATTCAAGTCATCTCTACACAAATTCACGCCTACGACGACCTCTTCTAGAGAGATGTCGTGTTCCCTAAAGCCTCTGCAGAGCGTACTGTCTGATAACATGAACACAAACTGTGCTGTTGTGAAAATGTTGCTCTGAAATGTCTTCTCATACCGTCCCGCTGTCCATAGATTGTCGGGTAATGCATGCTTGATTTTTGTCCCTAAGGACACTTTATAGGATATTTTATATTCCAGGTTCCCCCGCTATCTAAGAGTGAAAATCAGAGCGGTTACAGATCAGTTAACGCTCGACCCTTCAAGAGCTCCTCACTGAAACCCTCAGACGCAAAGGAGTTGTTAAAAATCTCCACTGCTATTAAATCAAAAGCTCTTTGACGCCGACAGCCACCAGGGAGCTGTTTCTGTACTCGAGTAGTTTCCCCCAGCTGTGAATGCAAATTAGAACCAGCAGATTAAGCTGTGGGACTTCTTCTTCATATTACAGCAGCTGAAGAGTCAGTGCCCAGAAACCTGCAGTCTTTTATTCATCAGAGCTGTATTAGCTTCATCTCTTCAGGAGGAGCGTACAGGACGAGATAAGCTCCAGTAGAGCGACAGAGAGATGATTAAAGAGAGAATGAGAAGAATGATGGATGGGAATTATAATGAGCTGAAATAAAAAAAAGTTTCTTTCTATCAAAGCATCGAGAGAAATGTGAGGGACAAAACATTTTAGTCAATGTTTATGTCAAAATATGTGCACATCATTTTGTTCTTTAAAAGTACTAAAGTTAATATGACATTAAAGGAGCAGTTTGTAACTCTGACACCTAGGCCCATATTCACAAACATTCTGAGAATCCTCTCAGAGAGCTCCTGACTTAGCTTAAAAAATCCTAGCAAGGGTAAAAAATCCTATCCTAGGAGTGATTTAAGAACTTTCCAGAACGACTCTGAGCGAGGAAGAGACAGAAACTTTGGTCTTAGTGAGGAGGCGTGGTCGACCCCGTTGCCAGGTGTGACACATTTTTTCACAAAGTCAAACATATATTTTGAACACTATGAAATTAGCATCTATTTAATAATTTGTAAGGCGTACTTTAGATGTTTGAAATCACATGCTCGTTTGTGCAGCAGCTTCTTCCCCTGCTGATCGTTACATCAGCAGGTAAAGGGTTAATTAGTGATTGGATGCACCTGTGGAGGTGACCACATGTAGAGAAACTCAACATGCATGTCTCATTTTGTCCTGAAAAAAAGTCAGACAGATTGAAATGTCTACACAAATCTTTTTGCATGTGTCGCTGCAGCTGTGTTGACTTTAGTCTGTGTAAGCCTTTGTGTTTTACTTCATGCTTTTTGAATAAAGAATCCTCAGAATGTGTTAAATATAACGATCAGCAGACGTTTGTTTTTGATCCTAATGGATTATATGACGCTAACATGGCCTCCTTTATGTACACGCCATCATACAGATTTGGGGTTAACTTATCAGGTTGATCATCATTCGTGTGATTGTTAAGTGTGATCTCTTATGTCAGAGTCAGTGACGCCAGACAACCCAAAGATACACTGAGTGTTTCAGACTCGCTCCGTAGTTCAGGCCGCAGGAGCTTTCCTCCGGGATGTGCGCTTATAATCTGCCACACGGTCGCTGTGTTGTTAAAGCTACACTTACTGCTCGTGAGTGGGACTATTTTATGAGTCTGCATTTGAGGAATGTGCAACAAATTCTGCACCCTCAAACAGATAAAATATCTAAATGTTGGTGATGTTAGGACCCAAACGCAGCATGCAGACAGAGTGGAGATGAAATGCGGAGAGGGATAATAGAATCAGGGAATTAGGATGTTTGGATTGATGCAGGGGAAAAGGCTGAAGCTAAAGAGAGGCGATGGTACTGGTGAAACTGGTCTGAAACACTGGAGTATGTAAACAGACAGCAGGCTGGAGATGATCCTGCAGGAGAGCGATTTGGCAGAGAGTGAAAGAAGAGGACGAGCTGACTGCACCTGCAGGAGGATGAGTGATGAGAGGCAGGTGAGCAGACAGGGAGTGGTGATGAGACGATTACATGCAGGTGTGTGCCGGAGCAGCAGAGCTGAAAGTGAATCACTGCCCTGTGCCAGCAGACACACAGAGACACATAAAAAAAAACAATCTCAGGCTGAATGATCACTTTTTTTTTATTTAAAGCACCATAAAAACAAACGCCATCGAGAGCGGAGTTGTTGCACAGTTTAAGAACCAAGAAGACGTGTGATATGTCTTTCATGAGCTGTGAAAGTGATGCATCTGGTTGGTGACGCTTCCCGGTCTGCACGCTCTCATTGGCTATTGCTGGTTTTCTGTCGGAGGCTGCCCGATCTTGACTCATAAATATTAAAAATGTTTGATATTTATGATTCAAGATCGGGTTAACTTCGACTCGATAAGGAGCAGTCAAATGATCGTATTGACACCACACACTTGAAGATTATTCGGTCTACATATCAGTTGAGATAAGTCTAAATCAGGCCATGTACCCCCCGATCGATTAGGGGGGTCATATTGCGCCAAAAATCTGTATGTTCCCTTGCTAGCTATGTTCACAGAGCAGAACTCTGCAAGGTCTAAATGGTTTCAGTTCAGTGAGACTACATTTAAGGAACTAAAACAACGGGCAACTTGAACATTTTTTAAATGCTAATTTTAACTTGCCATCAAAAACTAGAAGACTCTACACAATGTGAGGTCATGCATCTGATTCTTCTCCATCAAGATTTTTCAATGACAGAAAGCAGAAACACGTTGGCGTGCAAACCTTTACCCCCCTGTTTCTGTGTTTCTTTACATGCCAGTCACACATTCAGCTCAGATACCTTCTTCTGTTTCTTCCTCTCAGCCTCCGCTCTCTCTCCTCACCACCAGCTGTCTCCGGACACAACACTGAATAATTCCATCTTCACCTCCATTTGGCCTTGACAGGTTGTGGACCCGGACCCTGCAGCTCTATTCTGCTGAGTGTATTCCCCCTGTAGTACACAACATGTCACTCTCACTGCCGGTGATTCAGCACGCCGCTGTTCTGTAAAGACCTCTGAGCTCACCTCACTCGAGTTAGCTTCACCTGTTTTTAGCCTGTTAGCCGTTAGCTGATCTGCTGCAGAGTAGTTGTTGTGTTCCTGATGATGGTAGCTTTGAACCTACAGAGGAACTCTCTGCAGGTGTGTTATGAGCGGGTCAGGGGCGTGCTGAGGAGGTTCACCTGAGGTTTCGTTCAGCTTTAAGCCACCTCTGAGCTTTTTTACCTTCATGCAGAGACGTAAAATATGAGAAATGTATGATGACCGTCACACCGTGTCACTTTTTAGTCTCTGAAGTGTGAGCATGATTTGAAGGAAGAAGGAAGGTGTGTCTCAGAATCAGAATCAGAATCAGCTTTATTGGCCATGTATGCTTACACACACATGGAATTTGTCCTCAGTAACTGTGCTGTCAATGTACAAAGTTGAACATTAAAAACATATTAGCAAAAATACACTAATAGGTAACACTTTATATTAAGGTGTTTGTAATAAGATGTAATTAATAGGTAATAAGTCACTTATAAGACCTTATTAGATCCTTATTAACACAAGTAAGACTATATAAGTGTGAAGAGAGGCATAATTAAAACCTTTGTCTTATAAGACACTTATAGGCTCTTATTAGAAATGTATTAACCGTTTACATAGCGCCATAAACATTAAGATGTTTATTAACATTTATAAGACTTTATCAGGAAATATAAATCCTTATAAAGATTAATGAATACTTTATTATGCACTTATTAACAGCTCAGTGGGAACAGGGTCCAACTTTCAAGTAAACGCAGAAACAGAAAGGAGGTCTATTGAACTTCCACTCAAACAGTTTAAAAAAAAAAAATGCTACTACATATACAAGTTATCTTTAACTGTAAACAACATTATGAAAAATGTCATAGCTACCAACATATCTGATCAAATTCAGGGAAAAAGCATAGTTGTTTTTAACCCATGTTACTGTAAATAAAGTGTTAAAGGTGGACTAACATCAGAAGACTAGGACTCCTGGAGCCCAAGGTCTGAATACCAGTCAAGAGACGCACACAGGAATACATGTTCAAACTTTGTATGTAAGGAACACAAATATTACAATATACAATTTACTAATGCAATTAACTAATTTAATAAAGTGTGCACATGAAATAAAACAAACATTTGAAGTGTTTAAGCCCAGTCTTTGTCGTTGGGGTTCAATCCAGGTGTGTGTTTCTGTTTAATCTGTGCTCTATGAAGTAGCGAAGGAAGTTCTTCCTTAGAAGAAACAGTCTTCTTAATCCCACTTGAGGTCTCGAAGGTTGGGCTCACTATCCAGTTAGCTGCTCACAGTTCTATGGTGGATGCTCTTGTCGGTGGATGGTCTTCTGGATGAGCTCAAAATCCACCTTTTACCAAAACCTGACCTACAGACAGGTCACACCACCCCTATAAAGATAAACATGCACGTCAGCATCAACACAGGCTTCATCTCAATTTAAGCACTTAACAAGTATTACAATAACATCTGTTTTTATTCACAATTTTCCATAAGCTCTGTTGTACTACAAAAAAGGTTAAAGATTTTTTTTATCAATTTACTGTTTAGCTTTTTATTGATTAGACAACATAGGACACTTTACTGTAATAACTGTACTATGAAACACTGAAGTTCTGTGTGAGAGACTCCACAAAAGAGAGTGAAATTAACAAAAGAGGAAAAACTTTCATCAGAACTTGCATTAAACTATTCCTTACATACATACTGTGGCTAAGCTACTTTCACCCTTCATGGTGTCAAACATTTGCTCTTACAGATCACAAAAAGCCGGAATAAATACTACATTTTTCACAACACAAAAGCTAACTGATTAGCAGTGGCATATGACATTTTACATGTATCTTGTTATTTTTCTGACCAGAGAGCCTTTTTTTTGAGAGCGTTCTCCTGAAGCCACCCCGTCTCTCACACACCCCTGAGACCGGGGCGAAGCCTTTCCCTCTTTTCTACCGTCAAAAGCCATAAAAAGTGCAGAAAACAGTAAAATACAAAAGCAACTATTTATCATTTTATTGCAGATTTTGTGTGTACATTTTGGCCATGAAGGTGGGAGAAAAAAAAAAAAAAAAAAAAAAAAAAAAAAAAAAAAAAAAAAAAAAAAAAAAGAGACTAATGCAATCAAATAAATTTTGTTTCTAGTCTTTGACATATCAAAGATTCTAACCACCATTCAACTAATAACCTTGCATTTTAAAGGGTTACAATCCTGAAAATAATTGAATGTTTTGAGCAAGTCAAAAGTTCTTTAACTAACGCAGCAGAAAAATATAAATACATTTGAGGAGGGCACAAGGGTTGGTGGTGTGGAAGTGAAGGTCTCCAAGACTCAGGGTATCCTTACGCAGAAGAAAAGACAACAACAATCATCACAATGTTTTCCAACAGGCCTTTGAACAACTGTTTCACGTAGTGTTTCTATTCCTCATTCTTTCACCCATTAGAAATCATAGTTTGTTTACAAAGCACTTATCAAACACCAACGCTAAAAAGTGCTTTACACAACAATACACAAAAATAAAGTCTCAATAAAACCCCAAAAGAAAAACAACAATGTACCAATAAACAAGACATAAGGCTTTCGCACTTGTCACTAAATGTTAATGATAATAAATGTTCAGGAGTTCAAATGGTATTTAAAGTGTTTAGCTATGTATATACACTGTACTTGTAAACAAGAGCGTACCTGGAATTAAGCCATCGCTGACAGTGAGTGAGCAGATCTTGGCCTGATGAGGGTCTATCATCCAGAGAGTCAGAACATTTTGTTTATCATCCTGTAAAGAGATTAGTGTTATAAAAATCTACACAAAGACATACGGGATGGTTTTCAATCTCGCCAACATTTCCAGGAAAGATTTTACTTGAAAGCGTACATTTAAATTCATTCATCATCATTTAAGGAACAATGTGTGACTTTTTTGATCCAGTAGATGCCGCCTCTTTGAGCACCAGCATTAAACCAAAGCAAACTGCTGTTTGGGGACACCGCCACTATTCTGAGCCGTCCGCTCTCCTCCAGCAGCACACCGCCAACCCGTCTCCACACAAAGGAGTAATCAATAAGGAACGCACCATAATTAAACACCATTAAGAGCAAGTGGCGGACAAAATTCTTCTTTGCTCCAATCACCTGTGGCCTGCATTGTTGTTAGCATGCTAACGTTAGCACACTCGGTTAACGCATAGCTTCACATTGAACATAAATTGACACAGAATGGCTGTGATCTAACATGACATGCAAATAAGCAGTGAGTATATTATTATTCTTTTCTCTAGTTCTTGACTGAAACAACTTCATACACAAGGCCGTGCCGGCCAAGTAAACACGGCTCAGACAACAACACAGCGGGACTCGAGCATTGTAGACAGTCATGACTCAGTGAGACATTTACAGAGGATAGACTTGATTTCTGCTGTATTTATGTGTACAATGTTGCACAGTCTTCCTTTACCAAAACTTGGGGTTTGTTGACCTGAGGGCGTACAATCCCATTGCCGATGACGTGACTCAGGTACTCTGTCTCTGCAGCAACAAAGACGCACTTCAATGGGCTGACAGTCAGCCCGGCAGAATGAAGGTGCACCAAGACAGCTTGCAGGTGTTCCTGCCATGTGTTACTGTAAATGATAATGTCATCCAGATATTACTGGAAAGGGTCCCATGGTGTCCTGAAGGCTTTCAAGCAGTTCATCAATTCTTTGTGTTGGATAGGAATCAAATAAAGAAATTGAATTCAGTTACCTGAAATCAATGCAGAACCTTATTCTTCCATCCTTCTTCCTTCTCCCCAGGGACAGCATCAGGTCAACCCACCCTTGAAAGGTATTGTACCAAACAGAGATCAACTGCTTTTGCCTTTGTGGATTTTAGTGGGAAGACTTCTGGATACTTGGTAGCAAAGTCTGTTATAAGCAGCATATAACGGTTTCCTGCTTTGCTTGTGTCTACAGGACCAAAAATGTCCATCCCAAGGCGCTCAAATGTGCTGCCAATAATGGGTAGTGGTTGAAGTGGAACACTGGGGGGTGTTTTAGCAGATGTTATTTGGCACTGAGGGCAACTTTCACAAAACTGAGCAACATGTCTGCGCAGGCCAGGCCAGTGGAAAAGGTTTTTAATGCGAGCCGTGGTTTTGTGGGCCCAGGTGCCCAGCCCAGGGAATTGAGTGCCCCAAGGCAAGTATGGTGTTTCTAGCTGCTTGGGGAACCACTAGCTGCAACGCTGACTCTTGTTGACGATAGAGGATGCCATTTTGCAGGATATTCTCATAACTTATGATGTCCAACTCAGCTTCCGGCTCCTTCTTTGCTTTCTGGAAAAGAGAGACCAAAGACGGATCAGTTTTCTGCATATCAATTATATTACCTGGAACTTGAAACCCTAGTGGTAACTCTGGTAACTCAGTGCTGGTTGGTGGTGTCATCACTGTCTTTTGGAATTTCTTGTGTCTTCCCTGTCTGCGGGTTTCCCCGAGACTTCCCAGGTGTGGTCTCCAACTCCTTATTGAAAAGTAGCTCATTGGATTGCATGGCCTGCATTCTGTTTACCACAGCGTTACACTGTCTGCTTTGTTCTGGCGCCAACAAATCAAAAAGAACTGGTAGGTCTCTTTCTAGAACAGCATCAAAAGGCAGATTATCAGCAACCCCAATGTTCAAAAGGTAAGTTTGACCTTCTACATTAATGTAGATGTCAGCTGTCGGATAAGGCTTCTCATCTCCATGAACACAACAGATAAGGATGGTGTCCCTGCTGCTGACAATGTTGGGTAGTACAAACTTCCTGTGTACCAGTGTCTAATCACTGCCAGAGTCAAGCAAGGCCCCAAGAATGGTTCCATTAACTGTAAATGTTTTGCAGTTTAAGTTAAGTCATTTTAAAGAACATTTGTGTCATCTTAGCTGAGATGGGTTTAGTATGGCCTTCAAGTCCACGTAAATAACAAATTAGTTTTTTGCTAGAGGGTTTTGTTGGCCTGCTAGCTGGCTGGCCCCTCCCACATGGGAGGCTTACCCGCACTGGATGCTTCCCCCTGTTGAAACGCCCTGTTTATTTTCTCTGGTACCATAACCATTGCTGTCCGTCTTCTCAATCTTTGACCTGGCGCTTTGCATTGTGGGAAACAGTCAGCGAAGACTGGTCTGATGATCTACTGAATATTTTGCCAGAGAAATCAGTACGTACTCAAGTATAGGAGATGGTTCAAAAACAGCCTGAGAATTTGTTGAACCTTCTCTGATACAGGCCCCTGACAGATAGCAAACAGTGAGTCAGAGACAAGAGGAACTTACTGAGATGACCAGAAGCAGCAGGATGGTTCCTCCCTGGAGGAGGAGAGACTGGGATCTGCCTGTATCAGAAAAAAACAGCAGTTCCACACTAGTGTTCACATTGATTGATTGGACTTTGTCAGAAAACGTTTGAGTCCCTGCAGACCAAAGCTTGGAATTTTCCACATCACTAGATACATGGAAATAAATGTCAATCTCAATGTTTGTAAAGTAGTTAGCACAACTGTCTAGGAAGGCAACTCAAGAGGTGAGTATTTCACAGTGATTAAACCAACATGTGTTAACTTAACCAAACAACAAAAGTTCAATGTAAATAAGGCAACTTACTTCATGATTAAATCAGACTAAGAAACATGTTATAGGCAGCACATCCTCACCTCTCCTCATGCAAGAGCACACGTCTCCTGGCTTTATAGATGGCCCCATTAACAAAATGGCCGCAGCTGGGTGCAGCACAACTCAAGTAGTGGGTTTACACTTTCCTCTTAAAGCAAAGAAATCTACATAAACCCTTAAATTAACCTCAGATCATTTACTCAACTAAATTAACGTAAATAATTAAATTACATTCTACCAGTAACTCAAACATGAAAGAAATTATGAGAAAGAAAACATTTCTCAGAAATAAAACCCCTTCAAAATGGTCTGCCCCAGTGATGTCAGCGATGACATCATCAATCTGATAAATACCCAGGAAGTGCTGGGCTATCCCCTTTTAGCTGCATGGAACCACATGGGAAACTGAACAAAAGAACAAACAGAGGTAAGTATGGATAAGACATTCAATGATATTTTGCAGTTCCAGAAACTAAATAAAAATGACTGAACTAAGTCAAGACTGTATGTTTGCTTTAAGTTAATTTATGCTTTGATGTGAACTGTAACTTATTGCTAACACAAACAAACCCGGGATAGTAGGAAGTGCTACAATGTTACACAAACAAAAATAAATTAAAACTAAATACACAACTGTAATTAATGATGTGATTTGATATTAAATCAAGTGGTGATTAATAGAAGCGCTTCTCACCCACTTTGTCTCAATGTTATGTCAAGTTTTCTATGTGCTGATTCAGCTGACTGTAAACTCCCCTAAGTGTTACCACAGGGCTAGGGTTACAGGAAGAGAGAAACCCTGAGGTCTTACTGGGCGCTGCCATATTGTGTCTGTGCTCAGTTCACTCACAGAGTGAAGGATTATAGGGGGATCTGCCGGCTAAAAATGTTGTTTCTCAGAAAGTATTACAAACAATTTACAGCTATATCTGTTTTTTCTGTCTTTAGTAAATCTACAGACACTGAGGACGGCATAACAAAGCATATGAACGTCAGCATCCTCCTGGTGATAGATGAGGTCGTCCTGGAGCATCAGATCAAGCAGCATGACTATTGGTAGCATATGGTAGTTATGCTCATGGGTCTGCTGTATGCAATTAACATTGACTACCAAAAGGAAGTACAGTATACATTTTAAGTCATACAGAAGAACCTATTGAATATCGGTGGTGACCACTGCCCCCTTCAAGGGTCCATGGACTGAGAAAAAGAGTTTTCTGAAAGCTTCCAAGAAATATTTGGACATTGTCTCACAGATCTTTTCTGAAATGTTTGTGTTACCACAGTAAGATCACCTCATTAAATGTGTAAATTACCTGATTTTATACATTTATTGCATCTGAAAATACTGAGAAAAGTGACCGATAAATGATAAATGCAGCAAAAGAAGGACAACTGATTTTTTTGCACATTCTTGGGTGGAAATGTTTTTACCAACAAGTGGTAAAAACATTTGTAAATGTTTAGATGTGCTATTTGATCTGATCTGCTATCAAAGGTTGAAGAACTAAAGTTGGTTGGTTTCTTTGATAAAACAAATAACCTGTAGAGATTATACATTTTTTTTATTTGTATTTGAAAGGAAGTTGAAAGTTTCCACAAAAGCGAAGAGAATCACTAAAAATTAGGGCTGGGCAACGATTAAAAGTTTCAATCGCGTTAATCGCATGAGTTCCTGTGATTAATCGCATTGTTATACCCAAATTCCAATAATTAATTCAAAAGTAGTGTATAGCACACTTTTATTGTAAATGTACTTCTCAACTTAGACAATATAATCAAAGCAAATAAATAGAAAACTAAAGCTTATTGCCACTGCAAGGGCATAATGTCATCCTGTTTGTTATATTTAAAAAAAAAAACTGCCCAGAAAGGTTTTAGAAGAGGTATAATGAAACTGTTGGGACTAATTTTTGTTGTACTTGTCATTTTTTAAATTCTTTAGTTTATAATCTTATAGAATTCATCTTCAAAGTTGCTAATGTTAATGTATTTTTCTGAACTGCAACATTATTCAAGCAGTTGATGTTGACATGTTATTAATGTGCTGCATAATCTACACCACTAGGTGGAGTCTGTGAGTGACAGTGACATGCAGGAGTTCAGAGAAGAAGAGTTTTGTTGTTGTGATGCTCCGGAGTTAGCAAGAACCCGTAGTGATTAGTCAGCAGCTGAAGAGACTCAGAGTGAATGAAGGTACTGAGTCTTTGTTAAACGCTTCAATAAAGTGAAGACAAGTGAAACGACCTTTCAGCGTCCGCCTGAGTTTCTGGCTGCAACATATTTTGGAGTGCTTATCAAATACTATAAATAAAATAAAATTCAACTTCGCAGTGTTTACAAATAACTTCGGCTCTGTCGACTGCGCCGTCTGGAAGAACTTTAAATAAATACAATAATTGTCAGCGATAATTAATTAATTAGGTAACATGAAAATAACGCGTTAACTTGCCCAGCCCTACTAAAAATAGGTACGGTGAACTGATTTAAGTTGACTAAAATATAAATATATATATTCAATTTAAATTGATTAATTCATTTAACTCAGTATTTTAGATGGATTCAACTTTTGATAAAGTATTTTAACTTTGGATTTCAAGTCAAAAGAAATTGAAAGAGCATTTTGCCTCAACTAGATAACGAGATAATTTCAACGGAACTGAGTTGTGTTCAAAAGTTTTGTGAACTTAAAGATTTAAGTACAGCTGACTTGATGTCAAGTTTATTTGAATATAGAATATTTCATTTCTTTGGAATAGTCACAAATTTATCTCATCTTATCTTTTTTAAATTCAGGTAACTTAACATTTTAAGGCAACCCAGACACTAACTTTTTTCCTTGTGATCAAAATCTGTAGATCACCTTCATCCTGCTGTGAACTTCTCATGCTGCAGAAAATGCTGTTCTACAGTTCAACTGATTGAGTTTGAAGATGCACTCCAAGGTCTGTCCGTTTGTATTTTTGGTGTCCTCGTGTCACCCCAAGAAAATGGAATGTTTTACTCACTGCATTTGTTAACTGTGCTTCAAGTTGTTGGAATGGCCCTTTTTAAGGACAGACTGCAGATTGTATTTAGGAGTGTTTCCGCTGGAGTGGAGAACAGCAAATGTTAAACAAAATGAATAAATGAATTATTCCTTCTGCTCGGATGAAATTAGTTTTGTTTGTGCAAATATCGCAACAGCTAGTTTAGTTCAGTGATAGCAGCAGGAGACTTTCTTCTGCACCTTTGGACCTCCGTCCACAGGAAAGAAGCTGAAAATAACTCTGCAAAGGGTGTCATCCTTTAAGATAGAGGTATATAGCTATCCGCTGTAACTGTCCAGTAAACAGGGATGCTGGGTAGAGCTGTGAGTCACCAATCAGCCAACTTTACCATTTCTATCTTTTAAAGATGTGTCGACCAAACCATGACACCAAAAAAGTCAGTGGCTATACTGCAATCTGGGCTAATGCTACGCTTTCACCTAAAAGTAAACAACAGGACAGTGGAAGAAGGGCATCCGATAGCGCTACGCAGTTTGGCAGTAGTTTGATCTATAAAATGGAGAAAAAGGTGTGACCACATTTAGCACAGGCATGAATACTTTAACCTGTAAGGAGGACTGAAGGCTGTTGTTAGCGATGCTAACGTTAGCCACACTCAGCAAACCTATTTGACATTGTTTACAGGTGGCCAAATTTAACCCACAATGCACTGCATTTTGGTTAACTTCCCTCACTTGGTTCAGACCACGTTCTCACAGGGCGAACTGAACTCTGGTGCACTTGGAAGTTCCCCGTTTTCAAGTACATAATTTGGTGTTTTTGTCAATACCAGGGTTAAAAACAACTATGCTTTTTCCCTGAATTTGATCAGATATGTTGGTAGCTATGACACACCAAATGTTTTTATAGTGTTGTTTACAGTTAACATTAAAGATAACTTGTATTTGTAGTAGCAGTTTTTTTTTTTCAAAAACTGTTTGAGTGGAAGTTCAACAGACCTCCTTTTTGTTTCTGTGTTTACTTGAAAGTTGAACCCTGTTCCCACTGAGCTGTTAATAAGTCTAAATAAGACAATAGTGCAGTGGTGAGTAATGAAAAAAAATGTGCGACTGTGTGTTTTTTGTAAATGTTTGTAGTGTAAGTTGCTTTTTGATCTCTTACAAAATATAAATTAAATTTCTTACACCACTTTAAGCTAAGAGAGTCTTGGTAACTCTCAAGACTTGGGAGCTTTTGTGGGATTCCTCCATGCCGTGATGTGGACTCTTTGCGGGTCAGGAACCTCTTCCACCTTTCAGGACATTGTTGCTCCAAACTCTTTAAATATGGAGGCTCCAGCTTTTGGTCTTTGTTGATGTTTGTCAGCAATCTTTTCTTTTTTTTTATCCAAATGATTTTTGTTTATTAAAGGTGGAGTCTTCTTGCAGTTTGTGAACAAAATCTTCAAACCGGGTCCCTCCTCCTCCCGGGCTCATCACTGCAGGACGTAGTGTGTACGTTTACTGCTTGTAGCTACACTGCAAGCTAACACACGCTAGCACAAGCTAACCGCCGGTGTTCATCACCTGCTTGTCCAACAGGAAGCAGACCAGAAACATTTCTGTCATCGCGTGTCTGCAGTTTGTGTGCTCCATCGTCTTCACCTAAAGTATTTTTCCGAGCTGATGCTTGGCTGATGTTACACACAGAGTGAGTTTTTTACATGAGCACGGATCTGTCCTCCACAGTCTGATGCCACCAGGGAGCGTGAAGAGAACACACTTCCTGATGATGCATCCCTCCCTGAAGCGAGTGATGTCCTCCGTGCAACCTGCATCCGCATGACAGTCACACCTGCAGAGAGCGAGCGAGAGAGGGAGAGAGGGAGACAGATGTGCTAAGGACAGTGCATCATTCATGTTAGTGCATTCAGTTTTAATGCAGAGCTGCTGACGAGGTGTGAAAGGCAGCAGAGTGGGAAATAATAATAAGCAGTGGGCTCACAGAATAAAAAGAGAAACTGTAGCATGGATGGAAAAACAAAAATACTAAATGTGTGAAGGAGGTTCAAAGATGGAGGAGGAGGAGGAGAGAATACATTCAACATGGAGGCCGGGCCGACGGATGAAAGAGAAGGTGCCATGGGAGAGTGGAAGGACACGAGATGAAGAGCGGCTGAGACAGAGAGAATGAAAATGTGGAGGAGTAAGGATGACAGGAAGTGGCTCAGTGGGGAGCAAAGGGAAGACTGCGAGTAGCTGCAGAGAGCTGTAATACTTTAGGGGGGGAAACTCAGAGTATAACAAAATGTTTAATGCAGAACAGACCGCAGCCTTCTCAGGAAGTGCAGATGGCTCGGTCCTTTTCCTTTTGGTTTTTGTGACAAGTCCAGTCCAGCCTCAGATATCCACAGGTCCTGACCACCTCCACCTCCACAACAAATACATCCAAACTTTTTTTTTTTTAATACTTTTTATTTGATAGTTTCTAAGAAAAACAACATGAACTGTCAGAATGAGCATATATACATTTGTATATGGTTTGTATAGAAGATCTACATATAAGTGCATCATCTATACAGGCATGGATAAATATATATATATTTTGTAAGATTTATTTTTGGGCTTTTTTGCCTTTAATGGAGAGATAGGACAGTGGATAGAATTGGAAATCAGGGAGAGAGAGAGTGGGGAGTGACATGCGGGAAAGGAGACACAGGCTGGATTTGAACCTGGGCCGTCTGCTTTGAGGACTACAGCCTCCATACATGGGGTGCGCGCACTAACCACTGCGCCTCCAGCGTCCCAAGGCATGGATAAATATTTCTGTTAGCTCATTCTACGACAGAGAAGAAGAGTGAGCAAAAAGGAAAGGAAAAATAAAAGAATAAAATAAAAAGAGAGCAAAAGAACAACAGAGCATATTAACTTATCAAAAAAGAAATAAAAAATGAAAAACTAAATAAAATAAAAAAATGGTTAAAAATGTTCTACTCTAATAGTATTTATTTATCTATTTTTGTCTATGTGTTCTTCACCATCTGCTTGTGGCCTAAATTCAATGCTCGAGTACATGCAAAACGTCGCTCTTTGTTGATCTTCATTTCCCCCCTATATCAAATCTGTGCATTTTTCTTACAGTGTCTGCGACCCAACTTTTGCTGTGGATAGATGAAGGTACTTTAACGGAGTAGAAGTAGTGCTGAAACAAACGGGTTGCTGGAGGAAAAGTAAAGGGCTGGGATTTTTTTCAATAAATCTACCTCAACGATGGCACTGTTTCTGTTTTCAAATTAGCAAAATATGTGGCTCAAAGGTACCCTGCTGTAGCCTAGCTTCCTTGTCTGCACCCCTCTCATTTTCTCAACGGGAGGTGCTGAGTAGGGCGCCCATAGTGTAGCGGATATGTCTCGCGCCCCATGTGCAGAGAGGCTTTAGTCCTTGTTGCAGCAGCCGTTGGTTTGAATCCAACCTCGGCCCTTTGCTGCATGTCATCCCTGATTCTATCCTCCAAACACTTCCTGTCTCTCTAATAAAGGCCCAAAATTAACAAAAATAACTCGCCAACAACCCTGCTTCAAAAATACAGAACTGTCCCTTTAATTTGTGTCTCGATCATCACCTGCTTAATGCTCCTCACAGAAGCTTTAGCGTCTTAAAAATAATTAAAATGCTTTAATTCAAACTGTTCAAAGGGTGAGAAAGTACTTCAAGCTGTTTTTGAAACTAGTTCTATCCACACAGCGAGCGCAGAGGAAGTGCTGTGAAGCCTCCACGTTCATTAGTTCACTTTCCTTTCTCATGTATTTGTTTATTAAGCAGATTTAGCAGCGAGGTTTTTCCGCTCAGCGTTTGTGCCGTTCTCAGCTTCGCCTCCTTTTTTTACAGCAATCAGACGAGGAGTGAATAATGAACATAAAAGGGAGGACAAAGAGGAGAGACAAAGAGGCTGTTAACAAAAGAGGATTAGAACAAAAAAGAGGGGGACCTGCCGAAGACATGAAGCATACGGAGAGGGTGATAAGGGGACAGAGGAGGGAGGGAGATTTGGCTGAGCGGGGTCCCTTGATATGTAAATGTGCTGCTGCTGTATAAATGTTTGATGGCTGCTGAGGCTCGACGTGCAGCGAGGGCCAACAAAGCATGAAATATACAGTACAACTTGAGGCATTGTGTTGGCAAAGAAAGGTGTGAGGCACGCACCCACATTCCTGCACACAGACACACAACTGTGTGCAGGAACACACACACACACACACACACACACACACTCAAGGACAGCAGCTCAGCCTTGGGTCAGGAAGTCCAAGGATTTCAAGGTGTGCCACATAAAGGAGGGCTGAGTGACCTGAACGTTTCTATGTCTTTGATTGAGACGTCTGTAAAGTAATGAGAGGCTGTGTGTGTGTGTGTGTGTGTGTGTGTGTGTGTGTGTGTGTGTGTGTACGTTTGTGTTATGCTATAAAAGCTTGACTGACAGAATAAGTTTTGTGCATAAGCTGGAACAAGTTAAGCTTGACGTTAAGGGATTACATGTTTGTAGTTTAAATGGAGCTTCAGGTTGATATTTCAAAGCCAGACATTGAAGACGAAGGAGAATCACTGAAGAGGTTATCATCGTCCTGGGGGAGGGGCTACTGCCCTTTGTGATGTCATAAAGGGAGAATCTCCAAAAGGCCTGTTTGATCACATTTTCTGAAAAGTGGAGCAGGGAGAAGACGGAGAGGATGGACTTTTCTCATCATTGGGGGGTTTGTAGACAGACTAGAGACACATATCAGTGTGGTGAAATGTATACTGCACGATATGTGACCTTGAATAACAAAGCATATAGTAGAAATGATCTGTAAGTTTTTAATCAGAAGGAGTTACTTCATGTGCAGGTGTCTGTTATCAGGTAACATACAGAGACTAAACCCTGTTACTGTGTGTATTTTATTAGAATGAATACAGTGCTCATGTGTGCAGAAACAAACAGCTGTTAAAGCCGTCTGACAGCTCAGCGGTGATCAGCTGATGTCATCATCACAAACAGACGTCGCTTCATGTGACTTGAAAAAAAACGTATTTCCTCGTTCCATCTCTCCTTCGCTTTGTTTTTCTTCGGGTTTCTCCATGCATCTCTGGTGGGGAGGGACTAAGACGCAAGGAAAGGACTCAAGTGAAGGAAGCATGGATGCAACTTAAGAGACATGGGATGAACCCCCCCCCCCCCCCAAGCACTCCACACTCCACAGACTCTAAACATGACATCCTCCATGTGAACACAGAGGAGGGACTGTCCTCCATGTCAGTCAGTAACATGAAGACAAACAGGAAGTGCTTTTGCTGCTTTAAAAGGTCATGACAGTGCGCCGTCAGTTTCGTCCTGCTGATGTTTTCATCATAAAAAGGCTTTCCTGAATCTGTGAAGATGATTTGCTTCATGTGAAAAAGCAGCGTCTGCAGTAAAGTGCTTTCTGAAGGCTCGCCTCTAATCATTGCAGTCATTTGCTGTTCATGTCCATCGAGCAATTTACTCTCCCAACCTCCTCCTGGAGTAGTTAATCACACGCTCATAGAGTGTGTAGGCCAGCAGGAAGCCCTTGTTTTCTATACAATAAATGAAATGAAGAAAGGATGGGAGGCTGCTCTGATATTAATAATCCTCTGAAAGCCTCCTTAATCACTTCACTCATGTCATGCTTTCACTGTTCAGCCGATTTTCAAACAACTTTGCACAAACCTGTTTGCTTCACATGGACGAAGAGTACACGAAGGTATACCCACTTGTTTTTCAGTCTCCATATGGTATACCCACTTCTAAATCCCCTCTGATCCACACCAATAAGTGACTGACTATATGAAGTAGTATGTTGCAATTTTTAGAATGGTGAAGGGATGACCCTCCCTACTCTATCTCTAATTGGCTCGTATTCACTGAGTAAATATGCAGTAGTGTTAAGAGTCCGTTTTTCCTCCGCTGGACTGGTCACTTAAAGAGTAAACTTTTTTTTTTTTTTTGGGGGGGGGGGGGGGGGGATTTAAGATAAAAAGAAAAAAAAGATAAAAGTTTTACTTTATTGATCCCCCATTGGGAGAAATGTCTTTGTTACAACAGCTCAAAAACAAACAGCAGTATAATTAGTAAATTAGTATAATAAAATGATACTAGGCATATACTACATAAACACTTTCAGTTGTGGAAAGACAGAAGACAGTTCTTATTAAAAACACACACACACAGTGTATAGAATTACTGATTTAGAGTGTACTCACTTCTTAAGGCACCACTACACTACTACGGAGAACGCTTTGCACTCTTGCACAATATGAGAATTGCTGGTTCTCTGTAGAAATACAAACTCAGTGTGATGAGGCAGAAAACATTTTTTTCTGCATGCAGCATGGAGAGAAGACATAACAGACAGTCATTCTCCTCCCGCCTTTTAAATACAGAACCACCCCACAGTATCAACACACCTCTGCTCTCAGCTACTCCTGTTACAAAGATTGTTTTTTACACCGCCCCCTTCCTCACCCCCCCCCCTACACAACACAACAACCCCGCGTCCCCACACTGACACTGCATCCTCCTTCTCCTCCTCAGCACACTGCATGTCAAACTCCATCCTTTATCCTCTCTTCTAGGTGTGACGCCAAAAATCCCCCGCATCCTCCGCATCAGCATGCCAAACATTTCACACTCTTCATCCTCTCACCGCCGTGGCGTTTGAGCTCGCTAACTGCAGAGAACGTGTGTTTGCAGAGTCTGAAGTTTGAGCGTTGTGCCACAGGGATTATTGTGGAAGCCTTTCAGAAACCTCTGCTGTGCCATTTGGTGACCGCATGATGGGAGAAGTAAAAATCATTTTGCACAGGTGACTGGAGGTTATTTGTGTTTTTGGATTGGGTCCTCTGTTTTTTTTTTTGTAAGAAAGTTGATATTGAATGTTTCTGCTTGACTGTTAAACTTTTCATGACCCGGGGAATATTGGATTTTGTCTGAAAAGTTTGTTTTTAGGTCAAATCTCTTCAATGTTATTTTAATGTTTATTTGAAACAGAATCATGCCTCCTAAAATAAAAAGAAGAATACTTAAAAGGAATTTTAGAATAAAGGGAATGGATGCACTTACAAGGCACAAAAAGAAAAATAGGAAGTATCTTAATCAGATCAACCAAACTTAACTTCAAGCGTTTAAAGGCTTTATATGTGATTTTTTGATCCAGCAGATGTCGCCCTTGAGCACCAGCATGAAACCAAAACAACTTGCGCTGCATTGTTGTGTTAGCATGCTAATGCTAGCGATCTTTATTATGCTCGTATCTTCACACTGCATGTAAATTTACCTGAAATGAGCGTGATCTAGAAACACAGTTAAGCAGTGAGTACAGTATGTTATTCTTCTTTTCTCTAGTCCCTCAATTAAACAACTTTTATACACGAGGGGAGGAGTCAGCCGGCCGTCCGGGCGATGTAAACAAAGTGAAGATAGGACTCTGAAAACTCTGAAAACATCACAGACAGTGGGACTCGGGTGTTACACCCATTGTAGACAGTCATGACTCACAGAGTTATTTTCAGAGGATATACTTGATTTATATTATATTTAAGTGTGAAAGATCACATAGAAAGACTTTAAACTGCTGAGATAAACTTCAGAGTTCATGATGATCTATACCTGCTGTGCTATAATTGCAGTTTCCTGTTTCCCCCAACCAAAAAAATGCAGAACACAGATGCAGTGTAACCGGTTGAAGTGTTTTAAGAATGAAAGTTGAAGATGATCATTTTGGAGGTGGGCAGGTGGAGAGTGGCTGGATTGATGATCCAGAGTGTAATGGAAAAAAATCAGTTTACTGTCGAGGACACATTTTTATTCTTGTTTTGTCTTTACCCAAGGATGAAGGTTTCTTACAAAAAGGTAAGATACTCAGACTTGAAGTTTCCTTGACATTATTGTTTTGTTCCTTCTACTTGCAAGAAGAAATAAACTAAACAAAGACATTGACTGAGTCATGATCCTTTCTTTTGAAATTGTTAACACAAATTTCCAGCACAAGAGTCTGGAGAGCTGAAGCGGGCAGGTTGGTGACAGAAATGATCCTGATGCAGAAAGAGAAACAGATTAGTACGCTGACTGAACACAAGAAACTTTCAAGCTGGCCTCGACGTAATACTGCAGAAGAAGAACGATCTGGTGATGAATGGCTGAATAACCGGGGTATATATATATATATGGAATCATATTTGTGCCAAAAAAAAATCAAACAAAACTTCTTAAATTGCGGCTGAAGGCTCTGGACCCCCATGGTGGTAAAGGGAATATCTGAACTACATAAAGACACTCTTTTCTAAAAATTGAACGTAATCTTTCCGCTTCCTTTTCATCGTTGAGGTGTGAGTGTTTGTGTGTTTGAGAGAAAGAGGGACAGAGAGGAATGCTGCTTCCTCCACTCTCCTTTTTTTCCTGTTCTCTTGCCTGAGGGGTGCTTTGCTTTGTAGGGCCAAGAACCAATTAACCCACGTGCACCACTGAGGGCGCTGACTGGTGTGACAAGCTTTGCGGTGCCAAAACTACATAATGGTTCCTCAGCTTCTGGGAGCACTGGGAGCTCCTCCCTGTAGCGGAGCTGAGTGGAACAAAGTGAACGTCTCGGGGATGAGGAGGACAGAGCGCTCTGCAGCCGAGCGTGGAGGACAATGTGACAACAGGTGATGATTGGGGGCCATTGTGTGGGTTCCAATCTTCCTCACACGCCTGCTGGATTGATTTTGCACCTCGGTTCACAAAAGGAGAGAGAACGAGAGGAGGAAATGAAAAAAAAGGGCAAGAAATCCCAACATTTCATGCATAGCAATTTGAAAGGAATGGAGTGAGGTGATCGGGAGAAAGAAGAGAGAATATTAGGATGTGGCTCAATACATATGTTTATTTTCTGGCATTTTTGCAATGGGTACAAACTCTTACAATCCATTGGCTGTGTCCTCAAAGCACTTTTAGGGTTGTGCTTTAGCGGGAGCCTTTTGAGGTTATGTGACTTGCGGATATAGGACATGTTGCTGCAGGAGCTGGGGATCGGAACCCCGACCTTCAGGTTGAGAGATGACCGACTCTACCACTGAACCACAGCCGCCCAATAAAAGTGATGAACAACAGATGGTCTCTAACCGAGCAAAATATACCATCATGCATTGCTGTGTGAGCAGGAGGCGATGTTTGACTGCCACACAGAAACACAGAAGAAGTTATTTCAATAAAGAATAAAAGTTTTTTGACAAAGATATGATGCCTTTTTTTTTCTTATGATGATGACATGTATGAGACCGTAGTTGTGTTTTTGCTGCCTTGAAAAGAGGTCTCCCTTGAAATTTTTTTTTTAATTTCAATGGGACCAACCTGCTTAAATAAAGGTTAAATAAAAAATAAAATAAAAGTAGTCTGTGTGAACAGATAAAGGGAGAGGTTTGAGGACAGCCCAATGCTTCTGGACATTGAGTTTGGTGAATATACTGTTGACCTGATGATGGTACTTGATCAAAGACTGTATTTAAAAATTGACAAAGTCTCAACACTCATCGGTTTCTGCCGGGCTGTTTGGAAGCTCATCCATGACAGTCGCCATATTGGAAATTTGATGACTCGATCAACAGTCAACCTAACACCAGGCAAAGAGGTGGAGCTGAGGCGGGCCTTAAGCCTCCTGACAAATACAGTGCAGCCTTTTGCAGTCAGATAGGCCACGCCCCTTGCATAACTCAAATTCTTCATAAAACCAAAATCAGTGAGTTATAGAAAAAAAAATCAACCTCTGTAGAGTTTGCACCGTTTTAACTTAAATCTATTTTGCAGCAGGCTGTAAACATGTTTATATCTGCTGTGAAAATGGACATTTGAATATGGGGTGTGTGTGGGACTTCTGGGTCTGTTGGAGCCAGCCTCAAGTGGACACAAGAGAAACTGCAGGTTTTTGGCGCTTCTGTAATGTCATCATTTTTCAACACCAGAGGTTTTCACTTTCACTGGATGAAAAGTTAACAAAGAAACGAAAATGAAAATCTCTTGTGCAAACGTAGTCCAGTCAGATTTAAGAGCTTATCATCCTGAGAGAAAAACTCGGACAACAAAACCCTGCAGGTCTCACCGTCCTGAATCGCTCATCCTGTGAAGAGGAGATTTTTTTATTCTGTACTTGAATCTCATCTCTGCATGCGTCCTTTTTTACCGAGCAAACCTGTGGTCTCTGCTGGCTGCGCCTAAAGAAGCGACACTGTTTTCATACCGCTGTTCCAAATCCATTTGAAGTGTGTTTCTCTGTTAAAGGTGAAATACTAATATTCAACATGCAGCACTTTGGTAAACATCTTAAGCAGCAGGAACTCCGAGCGGCACATAATCTCTGCTGAGAGTGAAGAGAAGAAGCACAAAAGCTGAGCAGGACGACTTTAAAGAGACGCCTCCTGTGGACTGAAAAGCTTTTCACACACACGAGGAGGAAGTTCATTCAGGAAGACACATTCACTGGTTTTTTATTGTACCTGTCAGGTCCACGGCTGAGACCCATACAGAACCTTCACATACTCTCAGGGACTACAGGCAGCCGTTTATAGCAGTTAAGCCAACAATGTTAATTAACCAAATGCTGCTTTATGTGTATCCTGCATGGTTTATGTATTTTCTCCTGTGGCTGCTTCATTACTGATATGATATTTCTATTTTTGAAGCTTTTAGCGATGTTTTCATTTTTTAAAAATTTTTTAGGGAGCCTTTCATAAAATCTGTCCTGGGACAACAGATGAAAATTAACCTTTTGGCTAACTCTGGCATATTTACCGAAATGTTTATTAATATGCAATGTCCCTGTAAAATAAAAAATAAATAAAAACAATTAAAAATGGAGGTTTCTGTTCCCAGTAAAAGCTCATTCACTGAAGAATTTCCAGGTAGATATTTTTGTTCACACTATCGACTGTATTTGATATGAACAACGTGTCTCCTTTTCCTTGTGTTGAACCAAGTTGAAGCCAGATTCCCCCCGTGACAGGCCCTGACATGTTGCGCCGTTGATGAAATTTTGGAGTCACAACGTGCACAGATGGGAGCTAGCTGCTGGAACTACATGAAACTCGTCCTCTCTCACTCATCAAGTTTTCAGGACAAAACAGAGCAAAGGTTTTGACACCATGACCATCAAAGCAGCGGTTAAATTTCACCCAAACTTTCCTGACCAAACCTCTTTGGACTATGTTTTTAGATCGCTGTGGATCCGCACCTTTAAGAAAAAGCTAAAGACCCAGCTCTTTCATGAATACCTACTAACTTAATGATGATGGTCTCCATATTATTGATGATGATGATGGTAATGACGATGGTTTTTGTTTGATAACGACGACTTATAAGATGGTTTCTATACTGATTAGAGCTCTCAAGAACTGCCCTCAATGTTGTGCTTTGCCTCTGGTCACTTCCTGTCAGCACCTGTGTGTCCAATCAGACTCAAAGCTGATCGTTTGCTCTTACTGACATTGTTCCCTTTTTTCTAGATCCTTGCTTGTGTTGTTCTTACTCTCTGATGTACGTCGCTTTGGATAAAAGAGTCTGCTAAGTGAATTGTAGAGTTGTAGATCCCATATAGACATAAAGATCACATCAACACGTTCAGCCTTTCGTCCTCTTGCACTCTAACTCTAAAATGTAACCTCTTAAAATGAGCACATCAGCCACCACCCTCACAAGTTCTGCAGACGATGTTTACAACAAACAATCTGGATATTAGTTTCTCACTTTGACTTTGTTCTCTCCTTCAAACTAAGACGGCCGACCTTCAGGGCTTGTTTACAACCCGTCTAATCGTCCGACTGCCCGTGTCTCCGGCTCATCATACTTATTATTTATGATTTTTTTTTTACTGCAATTACTTTGAGTACCGCGGTTGAATGTGTAATTATTTTTAACCACCACTGTCTCATATCATTTAAAGAAGAAGTGAGGATAAAAATGTAGATCAGTTTTGTGATTTTTCTGGATTAACCTGGAATGGAGACGACTCGCATGAATCATGTTTATAAAATAAAAGTAGGCATGAAATAGTTAAGTCTGTCATCATGCAAGTTCCTCCCCAATCTGTGTTATAATCATAAGAGCTCAAGGTTCAACTCAAACACACACGACCCATTTCAGGTCTCGTAAATAACCACCTGCAGCTTCATATTTCTCTTCCAGCCTCCTTCTGTCCTTTGACATCCGTCCGCTCGCCGCCTTCACTCCCCCCTTTTTCATCTGTGAATACTCCAGACCAGACAGAGTAATTACAGCCTGCCCACAAATAACACAAACCATCCAACAGAGTGCGACTTCATATGCTTTTAAGCTGCTTATTTTCACCCTGCGGCAAATTACACACTTTGTGCTAAATCGACCGGCCTCTCTATCGTGAGCGCTCCCTGTCAGGGTTTAATTGTGTAAACAAAAACCCACACAGTCTGCCCCCCCCTCCCCTCGTCTGCACTGGTCTTCAACACACGTCTTACCAACATCTCCAGCTGACTGTCACTGTGTTTATTGTGGTGAAAAACATTCAGGCACATTTGCACATACTCTTCATTTTATAATTTTAAGCCCCGTCATGTTCAGAGGACATTTGGCTCATGACCATGAAGTCGGGTTTTGGTCCACAGCTTTTGAGACTTACAGTACATGTGTCATGACCTGCCTCTTAAGGCTCGACAAAAAGCAGGGAAACGCACACTCAAACTAGAATAGAATAAAATAGAATTACTTTATTATTGATCCCAAACTGGGAAATTGTGGTGTTACAGCAGCATGTTATCAAAGCAAATAAAACAATATAAGAATAGATACATAGGGTACATACATCAAGGATTTAATTTAAAATCCTACCGGTTTTAAAAAAAAAAAACAGAAAAATGAAATACAACATTTATTCAGGCTTATACTTGCTGGAGGTAAACGATGTAAGTTTGCAGAAACAGTGATGACAGTGGTAAATGTGCAATAACTAAATGGTGTGAATGTTTGTTTGACGATACCAAAAATGTACATGAAGTTGAAAAGAGAGTGAGGCGGTTGGGTGAGTGTGTGCTGCAGACGGTATAATACGTATTACAACAAAAGCAATGTGCAACGAGGAGCTGTGGTGATGCTGAGAGGCTGAGAGCCAATGAGCGAGCAGATCTTAAGTAGCCTACACCTGAGAGACTGGCCAGGTCTGCCCAGGTGCGGCAGATGAATTCAGATTCAGAAGAGCAGTTTCACAGCCTACCGAGTCATTAAAAGAAGCCGGACAATTATCAGGAACCAAACACAGTCACGGCAGCATTCAGACAAATTACTTTCACTTGTCAGAAACAACAATTCAACAGACCAACAGAAGCATTGCCCACCAGCAACCTGCAGGGAAACAAACACAGACAGAAGAGCAGAGCACAGCAGACCCTACTGGTGGGAGGACCGTCACAAGCAGTCCTTTAGCTCAAAAGCTCATGTTTTATTTCTCTTGTTTTGTTGTATTTTTGTCTTTTCCTGTCATTTACTGGCAGTTTCCACAGGATCATTTGCCCCACGATCAGTCCACCCCGCAAAGATTTCTTAATATTTTAAGTAGTGTAAATGTAAAAACAGCTTAAGATATACATTTCAGAGACATCCATCATTAGAGAAACACAACAAAGAGGGCATTCAACACAAAGGAAGCACAATCAGTGACATGTGTTGATGATGTATGGAAACATACCAAATAGTCTAAGTGTTTCAAAAGTACCTGCCTGGATGGTCTGACTTTCAGGACACGACCTGGACTAATGATGACGTCTCAAGCACTCCTCGTCTTTTCTCAATCATCTCAGTCTCTCCTCTTTAAACGACTCAGGCCTGAGGCTGAGCCAACAGTTCAAAAAAACAAAAAGTTTACAAATTGTTTTTCAGTTTTTTTGCTCGGCGGGTTTCTTCTAAAAAAGTTGTTGAAAATCAAGTCACGTGTGTGTGTGTGTTTTGCACTGAATCATTTTAAATGTCCTGTGCATCATTGAAAAGTCGATTTTCAGGCATGTAGACGGACGTGGACAAAACACAAGGATGCAGAATGACACCGCTTAATAACCTCCAGATCTATCTGAATGGAATATTATGATAGAAACTCGGCACTGCAGCTTTGGTTTCAGGACAGTTTTATTAATGTCTTTGCTTTCTTTCCCTTTTTTTTGACAGCCTCTGTCAGCAGAGTCTTATCACCAGCA